>NC_069502.1:45549178-45630803 GCF_027579735.1 Bombina bombina
TGTAATGTGTGTGTGTATATGCATGTGTAAGTGTATGCTATGTAGTGTGTGTATGTATCTGCATGTATAAGTGTATACTATGTAGTGTCTGTGTATCTGCCTGTATAAGTGTATGCTATGTAGTGTGTGTGTGTATCTGCATGTATAAGTGTATGCTATGTAGTGTGTGTGTATCTGCATGTGTAAGTGTTTGCTATGTAATGTGTGTGTATCTGCATGTATAAGTGTATGCTATGTAGTGTGTGTATCTGCATGTGTAAGTGTATGCTATGTAATGTGTGCGTATCTGCATGTATAAGTGTATGCTATTTAGTGTGTGTGTATCTGCATTTATAAGTGTATGCTATGTAGTGTGTGTGTATCTGCATGTGTAAGTGTATACTATGTAGTGTGTGTGTATCTGCATGTATAAGTGTATGCTATGTAGTGTGTGTGTATCTGCATGTGTAAGTGTTTGCTATGTAGTGTGTGTGTATCTGCATGTGTAAGTGTATGCTATGTAGTGTGTGTGTATCTGCATGTGTAAGTGTATGCTATGTAGTGTGTGTGTATCTGCATGTGTAAGTGTATGCTATGTAGTGTGTGTGTATCTGCATGTATAAGTATATGCTATGTAGTGTGTGTGTATCTGCATGTGTAAGTGTATGCTATGTAGTGTGTGCATCTGCATGTGTAAGTGTATGCTATGTAGTGTGTGTGCATCTGCATGTGTAAGTGTATGCTATGTAGTGTGTGTGTATCTGCATGTGTAAGTGTATGCTATGTAGTGTGTGTGTATCTGCATGTGTAAGTGTATGCTATGTAGTGTGTGTGTATCTGCATGTTTAAGTGTTTGCTATGTAGTGTGTGTGTATCTGCATGTGTAAGTGTATGCTATGTAGAGTGTGTGTATCTGCATGTATAAGTGTATGCTATGTAGTGTGTGTGTATCTGCATGTATAAGTGTATGCTATGTAGTGTGTGTGTATCTGCATGTGTAAGTGTATGCTATGTAGTGTGTGTGTATCTGCATGTGTAAGTGTATGCTATGTAGTGTGTGTGTATCTGCATGTGTAAGTGTATGCTATGTAGTGTGTGTATATCTGCATGTATAAGTGTATGCTATGTAGTGTTTGTGTGTATCTGCATGTGTAAGTGTATGCTATGTAGTGTGTGTGTATCTGCATGTGTAAGTGTATGCTATGTAGTGTGCTACTGTGCATTGTTGCTGACTTTAAAGGCCAGAATCTAGAATATTAATGGGTAATGCAGAGAGCAGTTTTAAAGAATTTATTATTAAATGTCCAATTAAGATAAAAATATTTAGCAATGTCTTTGTAAAGGATAATTAAATACATAGCTCACATAGCCATACCAGTGGTTTGACCTTGTGTTTGATTTGCTGCCTAAGTGTATTAAAATATATGACTTTTTTTAGAATTGTATTTATATTATATTACTTTGGTCTTGTGATTTTCTTAAGCCCCGCCCACCACATTTCAATTTTTTTGCCGCAAGGGGGGGTGTCTCTCTTTTGAATTTTGAAATGTTGGGAGGTATGTTAATGGAAGCAAATTAAATCCAATGAAGGGTTGAATGGTTGCCTGAGAATCCTCCTCTGTCACAGAGTCTCACACACTTAAGGTGCAATAGTCCTATTTCTGCTGAGGGGAGCTAAATAACCCCAGAGCAAGACACACAGAAATGTAAGCACCATGTGTTACATGCAGTTCAGGGTGATCACACAGCAGTACCACTGACAGACTTACATTTAGTGTATTGTAGGAAGTGTTACTGTCCATTACTAGAGGCTCTCACTATTCCTCTAACCAGACTGTGCTCCAGCTCCTTCCACCAGCAGCAGCAGTGTTTACAGAAGCATTTATGTTCTCTGTCCAGAGGGAACTTAGTTCCTCCTGCAAAAATAGTGCAGGAACTCCGTTCCCATGCGTTCCTGCCCGACTTGACCCCTGTGTGTGTGTATATATGTGTGTGTGTATATATTTGTGTGTATATTTATATGTGTGTGTATATTTGTGTGTATATTTATATGTGTGTGTATATATTTGTGTGTATATTTATATGTGTGTGTATATATTTGTGTGTATATTTATATGTGTGTGTATATTTATATGTGTGTGTATATTTGTGTGTATATTTATATGTGTGTGTATATTTGTGTGTATATTTATATGTGTGTGTATATATGTATATTTTTCTATATATATACATACACTTTATTAAATGTTCTTCTTAAACGGACATTAAACACAAACATCTTATTTTATAACTCAGACAGAGCATACAATTTTGAACAACTTTTCCAGATTTCAGAGTGGACATGTTTTACAGGAATCAATCAAGTTGAATACTGGGTTTTCTGATGCATAGGGTCCTTAAGGGTTTTTTATATTGTGATGTACAGATAAGTTACAACTGTAAATTTCCAAACAAAACAACCTACAAAAATATCACTGGGGAAATTGTACTTTATCAGCGTAGGCAATGTTAGGCAGCGGACTAATGTAGGTAATGTTAAGCAGCGGACTAATGTAGGTAATGTTAGGCAGCGGACTAATGTAGGTAATGTTAGGCAGCGGACTAATGTAGGTAATGTTAGGCAGTGGACTAATGAAGGTAATGTTACGCAGCGGACTAATGTAGGTAATGTTAGGCAGCGGACTAATGTAGGTAATGTTAAGCAGCGGACTAATGTAGGTAATGTTAGGCAGCGGACTAATGTAGGTAATGTTAGGCAGCGGACTAATGTAGGTAATGTTAGGCAGCGGACTAATGAAGGTAATGTTAGGCAGCGGACTAATGTAGGTAATCTTAGTGAGCGGACTAATGTAGGTAATGTTAGTCAGCGGACGGACATGATACAATGTAGTGTATCATGTCCCCTGCACATACATAAATGCTGACAGCATACGCTCTCGGCATTTATTATTGCACCAGCAATTCTTGTGAACTGCTGCTGCAATGCTGGCCTCTGCAGATTCGCAGCCAATCGGTCGCTACCAGGGAGTGTCAATCAACCCAATCGTATATGATCGGGTTGATTTCTGTCTGCGCCTCAAAGCAGGCGCACAAGTTATGGAGCGCTGCTTCATAACTTCTGAAAATAAGGGGCATCAAGCTCCATTTAGAGCTGGATATTTCGGCCCCATTGTGTGGATAGTAAACTGAAAACACACATATATGTACACAAATTTGCACACGCATACACAGAAACTAACTCAACTGGTAATTATATACACACACTCATATCTACACACATATCTGTAAACAAATCTACACACACTTACACAAAAACCGACCCAAATGGTAATTATATACACACACTCATATCTACACACATATATGTACACAAATCTACACACACATAGACACACACTGACCCAAATGGTAATAATATATGCACACACATATCTACACACACATACACAGAAACTAACTCAACTGGTAATTATATACACACAATCATATCTACACATATATCTGTACACAAATCTACACACACTTACACAAAAACCGACCCAAATGGTAATTATATACACACACTCATATCTACACACATATATGTACACAAATCTACACACACATAGACACACACTGACCCAAATGGTAATAATATATGCACACACATATCTACACACACATACACAGAAACTAACTCAACTGGTAATTATATACACACACTCGTATCTACACACATATCTGTACACAAATCTACACAAACTTACACAAAAACCGAACCAAATGGTAATTATATACACACACTCGTATCTACACACATATCTGTACACAAATCTACACACACTTACACAAAAACCGACCCAAATGTTAATTATATACACACACATTTATATCTACACATATATCTGTACACAAATCTACACACACATACACAGAAACTAACTCAACTGGTAATTATATACACACACTCATATCTACACATATATCTGTACACAAATCTACACACACTTACACAAAAACCAACCCAAATGGTAATTATATACACACACTCATATCTACACACATATCTGTACACAAATCTACACAAAAACCAACCCAAATGGTAATTATATACACACACTCATATCTACACACACATCTGTACACAAATCTACACACACATACACAGAAACTAACTTAACTGGTAATTATATACACACACTCGTATCTACACACATATCTGTACACAAATCTACACACACATACACAGAAACTAACTTAACTGGTAATTATATACACACACTCATATCTACACACATATCTGTACACAAATCTACACACACTTACACAAAAACCGACCCAAATGGTAATTATACACACACACTCATATCTACACACATATATACACACATATCTGTACACAAATCTACACACGCATACACAGAAACTAACTCAACTGGTAATTATATACACACACTCATATCTACACACATATCTGTACACAAATCTACACACACTTACACAAAAACCGACCCAAATGGTAATTATACACACACACTCATATCTACACACATATATACACACATATCTGTACACAAATCTACACACGCATACACAGAAACTAACTCAACTGGTAATTATATACACACACTCATATCTACACACATATATGTACACATCTGTACACAAATCTACACACACACACTAACCCAAATGGTAATGATATTCACACACACATACACAGAAACTAACTCAACTGGTAATTATATACACACACTCATATCTACACACATATATGTACACACATATCTGTACACAAATCTACACACACATACACACACACTGACCCAAATGGTAATGATATTCACACACACATACACAGAAACGGACACAAATGGTAATTATATACACACACTCATATCTACACACATATATACACACATATCTGTACACAAATATACACACACATACACTCAAGCTCAGACATCCCAACCTGCAAAAACTCATTTCAGGGAGGTGGGTTCACCCGCTACTGCGCCGCCACCCCCTCTAGTTATATATTGGACACCCTAAATAAGATCGAGACTTATAATTGAAGTAGCTTCCCACTAAAGTCACATTAAAAAAAAGTGGCTTTATTGCACAACCACATACAACAAACATATTTTACAGTGATCGTATGCTTGTTGACTGCTCAAATATATTTTAATTACGTGCAGTAAACAAGTATTTGTGTTTTTATTTTATTAAAATCAGTGAGGGCTTTTTGGTTACTGATGCTTTGAGGGTTCTATAATGTCCCAGCAACTAAAGCCATTCCTTAAAGAAACACTTTTTCCGGATTTGGGCCACATTGGATCATGGTACTTGGAGTTTCAGGGAGATTGCATTCCATTTGCTGGCATCAGGGAGCCGCTATTACAATCAGGGAGACTCCTGAACTTCAGGGAGAGTTGGGATGTCTGCAAGCTAACCCAAATGGTAATTATATACACACACATATCTGTAAACAAATCTACACACACATATACACAAACTAACACAAATGGTAATTATATACACACACATATCTGTACACAAATCTACACACACTCACATACACACAAACTGACCCAAATGGTAATTATATACACACACATATCTGTAAACAAATCTACACACACATATACACAAACTAACACAAATGGTAATTATATACACACACATATCTGTAAACAAATCTACACACACATATACACAAACTAACACAAATGGTAATTATATACACACACATATCTGTACACAAATCTACACACACTCACATACACACAAACTGACCCAAATGGTAATTATATACACACACATATCTGTAAACAAATCTACACACACATATACACAAACTAACCCAAATGGTAATTATATACACACACATCTGTAAACAAATCTACACACACATATACACAAACTAACACAAATGGTAATTATATACACACACATATCTGTAAACAAATCTACACACACATATACACAAACTAACCCAAATGGTAATTATATACACACACATATCTGTAAACAAATCTACACACACTCACATATACACAAACTAACCCAAATGGTAATTATATACACACACATATCTGTAAACAAATCTACACACACATATACACAAACTAACACAAATGGTAATTATATACACACACATATCTGTAAACAAATCTACACACACTCACATATACACAAACTAACCCAAATGGTAATTATATACACACACATATATGTAAACAAATCTACACACACATATACACAAACTAACCCAAATGGTAATTATATACACACACATATCTGTAAACAAATCTACACACACATATACACAAACTAACACAAATGGTAATTATATACACACACATATCTGTAAACAAATCTACACACACATATACACAAACTAACCCAAATGGTAATTATATACACACACATATCTGTAAACAAATCTACACACACATATACACAAACTAACACAAATGGTAATTATATACACACACATATCTGTAAACAAATCTACACACACATATACACAAACTAACCCAAATGGTAATTATATACACACACATATCTGTAAACAAATCTACACACACTCACATATACACAAACTAACCCAAATGGTAATTATATACACACACATATCTGTAAACAAATCTACACACACATATACACAAACTAACACAAATGGTTATTATATACACACACATATCTGTACACAAATCTACACACACACACATATACACAAACTTACCCAAATGGTAATTATATACACACACATATCTGTAAACAAATCTACACACACATATACACAAACTAACCCAAATGGTAATTATATACACACACATATCTGTAAACAAATCTACACACACATATACACAAACTAACCCAAATGGTAATTATATACACACACATATCTGTAAACAAATCTACACACACATATACACAAACTAACACAAATGGTAATTATATACACACACATATCTGTAAACAAATCTACACACACATATACACAAACTAACCCAAATGGTAATTATATACACACACATATCTGTAAACAAATCTACACACACTCACATATACACAAACTAACCCAAATGGTAATTATATACACACACATATCTGTAAACAAATCTACACACACATATACACAAACTAACACAAATGGTAATTATATACACACACATATCTGTACACAAATCTACACACACACACACATATACACAAACTAACCCAAATGGTAATTATATACACACACACATATCTGTAAACAAATCTACACACACATATACACAAACTAACACAAATGGTAATTATATACACACACATATCTGTACACAAATCTATACACACTCACATACACACAAACTGACCCAAATGGTAATTATATACACACACATATCTGTAAACAAATCTACACACGCATACACACAAACTGAGCCAAATGGTAATTATATACACACACATATCTGTAAACAAATCTACACACACATATACACAAACTAACACAAATGGTAATTATATGCGCACACACATATCTGTACAAACACATACTCAAAAACTGAGCCAAATGGTAATTATATATACACACAAACTAAGCCAAATGGTAATTATATACACACAGATATCTGTACGCAAATCTACACACACTCACATAACACAAACTAACACAAATGGTAAATATATACACACATACCTGTACACAAATCTACACACACTCACATACACACAAACTGACCAAATGGTAATTATATGCGCACACACATATCTGTACAAACACATACTCAAAAACTGAGCCAAATGGTAATTATATACGCACACATACCTGTATCTGTATACAAAAACACACAAACTGACCCAAATGGTAATTATACACACACACATATGCACACAAATCTACACACACTCACATAACACAAACTAACACAAATGGTAAATATATACACACATACCTGTACACAAATCTACACACACTCACATACACACAAACTGACCAAATGGTAATTATATGCGCACACACATATCTGTACAAACACATACTCAAAACTGAGCCAAATGGTAATTATATATACACACATATCTGTACACAAATCTACACACAAACTGAGCCAAATGGTAATTATATACACACACATATCTGTACGCAAATCTACACACACTCACATAACACAAACTGACCCAAATGGTAATTATACACACACACATATCTGTACACAAATCTACACACACTCACATATACACTAACTGACCCAAATGGTAATTATATACACACACAATCACACATATACACACACATATCTGTACACAAATCTACATACAAATAAACACAAACTGACCCAAATGGTAATTATATACACACACATATCTGTACACAAATCTACACACAAACACAAACTGACCCAAATCGTAATTATATACACACACATATCTGTACACAAATATACACACACATACGCACAAACTGACCAAAATGGTAATTATATACACACACATATCTGTAAACAAATCTACACACACATACACACAAACTAACCAAAATGGTAATTATATATGCGCACATATCTGTACACAAATCTACATACAAATAAACACAAACTGACCCAAATGGTAATTATATACACACACATATCTGTACACAAATCTACACACACTCACATATACACAAACTGACCGAAATGGTAATTATATACACACACATATCTGTACACAAATCTACACACTCACATATACACAAACTGACCCAAATGGTAATTATATACACACACATATCTGTACACAATCACACATATACACACACATATCTGTACACATCTACAGACACATACACACAAACTGACCCAAATGTTAATTATATACGCACACATACCTGTATCTGTATACAAAAACACACAAACTGACCCAAATGGTAATTATACACACACACATATGCACACAAATCTACACATACTCACATATACACAAACTGACCCATATGGTAATTATATACACACACACATCTACACACAATCACACACATATCTGTACACAAATCTACACAGACTCACATACACACAAACTGACCCAAATGGTAATTATATACACACACATATCTGTACACAATCAAACATATACACACACATATCTGTACACAAATCTACACACACTCACATATACACAAACTGACCCAAATGGTAATTATATACACACACACCTCTACACACAATCACACATATACACACACATATCTGTATACAAATCTAGACAGACTCACATACACACAAACTGACCCAAATGGTAATTATATGCACACACACACACATAACTGTACACAAATCTACACACGCATACACACAAGCTAACACAAATGGTAATTATATACATACATAACTGTACACGAATCTACACACAGACTGACCCAAATAGTAATCATATACATATACACTTAGCTTTGCATATATGTACACATGCCCTGGTACAACTGGTTATATTACATACATACTCTGGAATAGCTGGTAAAAAAAACTTATATTCTTGTCAGGATATCTGAGTATCATTAAATAATATATATATGTATGTATATTTATCTACACATAGATTTATGATAAGACCAAGAACTAATTTTATTTGTGAAACTGTGTGTAAACAAACCCCCTCTCTCTGTTTTAATTATAGAAAAGGCAAGTTATTTCAAAGAGACCATCTGTCTCATTACCTAGATCACGGGAACCCCTGGGTTAATAGAGACGTGATGTCTGAGATTTTTCTATGAGGCCTAATGAGATTGGTAGAACAAATATTTAGCTGAAGAAATGACTAAGTGTCACATATGTGTTAAATTGTCCCTGTTGTTTTGAATCCACAAATTCTAGACGTTACGTGTAGAGGAAGATTAGCTCCGCAACAACCCATGTTTTGCATTGTAACTCTTGGGTTCATTTTTAAAATACAGCCTGTATAATTTTAAATACTGTATAGAAATGTGTATTTGTGGACCTAAGAAGCAGTGACTAATAGCAACATATTAGATAAGTGTATATGGAACTTAATTAATAAGCTGTATGGTAGATGTATAAATGTTGTTTCAAAATGGTAACTTTTTTTATCTTACAGACAGCAAGATGTCCCATGAATGTTAGCCATGAACATGGACTCATACCCTGGCACAGCTGGTAAATAATACACTCACACCCAGGCACAGAGAGTAACATTAATCGCAGGCTTGCTGGTCAATAATGGCACAACACAGAGGATTGTAATGATACTCATTCCTTTATTGTTTTGAGAGAGTGCTAAGTGTGCACTCCTTTCATACGTGTCAAGAAAAGCAAACATTACAGAGTCATCTGTCAGAGACAGAGAGCAGGGGACTAGCCCCGTCATATGTATATATAATATATATCTATATATGTATATGTCTTGTATACAGTATTCATAGTTACTTAGTGACGTTGTGATACCACCACATATTTCCTTTTACTTCCCAGCAGGAGAGGAAATCTGGACCTGTCTGGGCCCTTTACCCTACAAACTATACAGCAGAACCACTAACAAACACCAATAAAACTTACTTCTGTACCCCCTCACATAGGCCCCAGGATCAAGGGGTAGTAGAAATTCAGTGCACCCCCACATATATTTATAAATACTAACACATAACCCCCCAAAGAATCAGGCCTGATCAGAACAGTTTATAGCTGAAAACTAACAAAGAAGCCTTCTGCTGTAATATTTACAGACTGGAGCGGCCATTGTGCTGACCAGGAAGATTGCTGTGTTAATTAGATGCAGAAGTGTTTAGTAGAATCAATGGCGTGCGAATATGGTGAGGAACAATGTGTGATCTTGTTAATAGATTCAATAATGAAGCAGCCATATTTAGCTTTAGGTACTGAGCCTGCAATTAAGTGGAAGCCTTGGCTACAAAACTCATCTTAATATGGAAATCGCTCATTGGCAAAAGGGGATAAACTACCGTATGGTAATGGGGTAAAAAACAAAATTCAAATGCAACCTTTCCTGCAAAACAGCTGTTAAAGGGACATTCTAATGTAAAATATGGTGTTGTCAGTCTGGGAGATGTTACTGCTTCAGCACAGGTAGTTTAAGGCTGCACTTAATTTAATATTTTATAATTTAACATTTCATCAGCTTTCCTCATTAGTTTTATAGCATTTGTATACACCTCCCTATGCTTACTATCCTCACCATCCTTACATGTTTAAGTGTTTTTCAAATTATAACCCATATGTTCAAAAGTTTGCCTGAGACTATCAGGGATGAGAAGGTTGGTGACTAAGGCAGGGAGTTGTGGCAAACCAGGGCGGAGCCACATCACAAGCAGAGAGTCTGGACATGAAGTGGGCAGAGCTGAAAGGAGAGAGGGCTCCTCAGGGGTGTGGCTAGATGTCCTCAGCAAACCAGGACTGGAGAGCTACTAGAAGTGTACTGAGCTACTAACTGTCCCACAAATTGTGTAAATTATAAGAAAACTCATTCACATTGTTACAGCAATTAATTGTTTGGGTGTTAATGTTGTTGTTAACATGTGAATAAAACTAAGGAAAATAGTATAAAATTATTAATGGAAAATATGCCATGAACTGATAATGGTTAAGTTAAATATATATATATATATATTTAAACATATTAGGCACTAATATGTTTGTGTTTCAATTAACTCTGCTGCCACATAGTGGTCATGTCACATACAAAATCCTGAACATATCTAGTTCTGTGAATTAGATAATTGTTTTAACTGTACATTATCTGAATCATGAAACTTTCATTTTGCATTTTCCTTTTAACAAGATGTCACTATTATATCAGTTTCTAATTCAATAGGTTTATCTATTTTAAACTGTGCAACTGAAAAAGTAGAAAACAAAGAAACAAATTTGAGTCTCTGAATGAGAATTCTGACACACTGGTATCCAGTACATTGTTTCTTAGCTGCATATTATTATCTAATTCTCCTCTCTCCAGGAGAGATCTGTACACTGCAGGAGATTCACAAATACCAGATAATGTATTATTCTGCTGGTCTAATGTAAAGAAGACTTAGATGCCAACAAAGATCTCATGACTGATTCCCACAGCCAGGTATCTACGCCAATCCCACACCTCAGGACACGTTTTTTCAATGTGGAACAGATTCCCAGGACAATTGTACAATGGAATAGATGGCTAAAAACTGATTGTCTAGGGCTGTTCGTATAAACAATGTTGTGTAATGCTTTAGGTAAGTAAGTCTAGGGTACACTGTACACACCCCTATATTATCATAAAGTAAACAATGAACTTTGCATGAACAATCACCTCATTTTAAATCACTTAGTATAATGCAGCAGTTCTGATTTCTGAACCATCTCCTATTTTTATGAAAACTGGGCAGGTTATTAAATCCTGATTATTGGGTCTCAGATTGCAAAAGTGACCACCTTAATCGCGGGTCTAACTAAAAGCTCACTTGACTATTTTGTATAAAAACAAGAACAACTGTAACCTGCACAGCAATTAGTTATGTAGCGGAAAGAGAACTCAAGCGGTACATGATAAGGTATCTGTCCTTTATCAGAGATGATACGAGTTTAAGCCGCATGACATGATATAAGGAAGCTTTCTAGACTGCGGCCGGATGTCAGATATGACAGCTAAATATAAAGACTTTATTATTCAGCTGGCAGGCACAGTAACCTGGCACGTTACAGAGATAATGCAGCTGGCAGAAAATGATATATTTACACACTGCAGCTCAGATTTCCAAAACCAAAAAGCAAATTGGATTTATTGCCCTAACAAGATTGAGGCCCAAAATGAATTTATGCAAAAATGAAGTTTAATTTTGTAGCCAGTGCCTCGGAAGTGACTGTGCTGTTTGGACATCAAAATTCAACAGTTCCATAAGCTATAGGATAACAAGTACGCTTCTTAAATCACTGTGGTTTAAGGCGAAAAAATGGCACAAAAAAAAAAAAGGTTTTCAAATGTCAGGAAAACACTGGAAAATTCATTTTTTTGGGCTGCTGAAGCGTTTTTGTTTCATGGTAAAGTAGCTGTACTGCTCATAAACACAATTGTTTTTGTTTCATGGTAAAGTAGCTGTACTGCTCATAAACACAATTGTCTTTGTTTCATGTAGCTGCTGTACTGCTCATAAACACAATTGTTTTTGTTTCATGTAGCTGCTGTACTGCTGATAAACACAATTGTTTTTGTTTCATGTAGCTGTACTGCTCATAAACACAATTGTTTTTGTTTCATGTAGCTGCTGTACTGCTCATAAACACAATTGTTTTTGTTTCATGGTAAAGTAGCTGTACTGCTCATAAACACAATTGTTTTTGTTTCATGGTAAAGTAGCTGTACTGCTCATAAACACAATTGTTTTTGTTTCATGTAGCTGCTGTACTGCTGATAAACACAATTGTTTTTGCTTCATGTAGTTGTACTGCTCATAAACACAATTGTTTTTGTTTCATGTAGCTGCTGTACTGCTGATAAACACAATTGTTTTTGCTTCATGTAATTGTACTGCTCATAAACACAATTGTTTTTGTTTCATGTAGCTGCTGTACTGCTGATAAACACAATTGTTTTTGTTTCACGTAGCTGTAATGCTCATAAACACAATTGTTTTTGTTTCATGGTAAAGTAGCTGTACTGCTCATAAACACAATTGTTTTTGTTTCATGTAGCTGCTGTACTGCTCATAAACACAATTGTTTTTGTTTCATGTAGCTGCTGTACTGCTCATAAACACAATTGTTTTTGTTTCATGTAGCTGCTGTACTGCTGATAAACACAATTGTTTTTGTTTCATGTAGCTGCTGTACTGCTGATAAACACAATTGTTTTTGTTTCATGTAACTGTACTGCTGATAAACACAATTGATTTTGTTTCATGTAGCTGTACTGCTGATAAACACAATTGTTTGTTTCATGTAGCTGTACTGCTGATAAACACAATTGTTTTTGTTTCATGTAGCTGCTGTACTGCTGATAAACACAATTGTTTTTGTTTCATGTAGCTGCTGTACTGCTGATAAACACAATTGTTTTTGTTTCATGTAGTTGTACTGCTGATAAACACAATTGTTTTTGTTTCATGTAGCTGTACTGCTGATAAACACAATTGTTTTTGTTTCATGTAGCTGCTGTACTGCTGATAAACACAATTGTTTTTGTTTCATGTAGCTGCTGTACTGCTGATAAACACAATTGTTTTTGTTTCATGTAGCTGTACTGCTGATAAACACAATTGTTTCTGTTTCATGTAGCTGCTGTACTGCTGATAAACACAATTGTTTTTGTTTCATGTAGCTGCTGTACTGCTGATAAACACAATTGTTTTTGTTTCATGTAGCTGCTGTACTGCTCATAAACACAATTGTTTTTGTTTCATGTAGCTGCTGTACTGCTGATAAACACAATTGTTTTTGTTTCATGTAGCTGCTGTACTGCTGATAAACACAATTGTTTTTGTTTCATGTAGCTGCTGTACTGCTGATAAACACATTTTTTTTGTTTCATGTAGCTGCTGTACTGCTGATAAACACAATTGTTTTTGTTTCATGTAGCTGCTGTACTGCTCATAAACACAATTGTTTCTGTTTCATGTAGCTGTACTGCTGATAAACACAATTGTTTTTGTTTCATGTAGCTGTACTGCTGATAAACACAATTGTTTCTGTTTCATGTAGCTGTACTGCTGATAAACACAATTGTTTTTGTTTCATGTAGCTGCTGTACTGCTGATAAACACAATTGTTTCTGTTTCATGTAGCTGTACTGCTGATAAACACAATTGTTTTTGTTTCATGTAGCTGTACTGCTGATAAACACAATTGTTTTTGTTTCATGTAGCTGCTGTACTGCTGATAGACACAATTGTTTCTGTTTCATGTAGCTGTACTGCTGATAAACACAATTGTTTTTGTTTCATGTAGCTGTACTGCTGATAAACACAATTGTTTTTGTTTCATGTAGCTATACTGCTGATAAACACAATTGTTTTTGTTTCATGTAGCTGTACTGCTCATAAACACAATTGTTTTTGTTTCATGTAGCTGTACTGCTGATAAACACAATTGTTTTTGTTTCATGTAGCTGTACTGCTGATAAACACAATTGTTTTTGTTTCATGTAGCTGTACTGCTCATAAACACAATTGTTTTTGTTTCATGTAGCTGTACTGCTCATAAACACAATTGTTTTTGTTTCATGTAGCTGCTGTACTGCTGATAAACACAATTGTTTTTGTTTCATGTAGCTGCTGTACTGCTGATAAACACAATTGTTTTTGTTTCATGTAGCTGCTGTACTGCTGATAAACACAATTGTTTTTGTTTCATGTAGCTGCTGTACTGCTGATAAACACAATTGTTTTTGTTTCATGTAGCTGCTGTACTGCTGATAAACACAATTGTTTTTGTTTCATGTAGCTGTACTGCTGATAAACACAATTGTTTTTGTTTCATGTAGCTGCTGTACTGCTGATAAACACAATTGTTTTTGTTTCATGTAGCTGCTGTACTGCTGATAAGCACAATTGTTTTTGTTTCATGTAGCTGCTGTACTGCTGATAAACACAATTGTTTTTGTTTCATGTAGCTGCTGTACTGCTGATAAGCACAATTGTTTTTGTTTCATGTAGCTGCTGTACTGCTGATAAACACAATTGTTTTTGTTTCATGTAGCTGCTGTACTGCTGATAAGCACAATTGTTTTTGTTGAAGTTAAAATGATGTTAAAATCACAACTTTGAACTATAAAACCTGTAGACAAACAAGTACAAACAATCTTCTATGAAGGTCTCTGGAAATAATTTTAAACACCTGTTCAATCAATAATTTTTCATGTATTTAGTTATTGTTGTTATATTGTTTTGTAATTCAAATGTTTTTTTTTCTTTCTAATTGAACAGATTACTGACAGCAGTGTTTTTTGTAAACAAATTCATAGAGAACAAGATAGAGACCAGTGGTAGTCAGATAACACTTAAGTATTTCTAAACTGGGTGCGGCCTATACTGTGATGTTTCCCGGACTGAGGCTGATTTACTAAACAAAGCACTTTAGGGCTATGCGTTCCTTCGTGAGGATCCAGATACAGAAGGAACCAGCGGCTCATGCAGTTCGGATATTTTCATAACCGGATTGTAAATGATCTCCACACTAAGATCTGGATTTGCACATCTGGGATCTTTTACAGGAATTAATCTGGCTACAAAAATATCCGAAGGACACAATCCTCACAAAGAATCCAAATGTACAGCCCTACAGCAGTACCAGATCGTAGAAAGCCTGCAGTGTGCTCTGTACCAGATCTGACAGAGGCTGTAGTGTGCTCTGTACTAGATCTGATAGACCCTGCAGTGAGCTCTTTACTAGATCTGATAGACCCTGCAGTGTGCTCTGTACCAGATCTGATAGACCCTGCAGTGAGCTCTTTACTAGATCTGATAGACCCTGCAGTGAGCTCTTTACTAGATCTGATAGACCATGCAGTGTGCTCAGTACCAAATCTGACAGAGGCTGCAGTGTGCTCTGTACCCGATCTGACAGAGGCTGTAGTGTGCTCTGTACTAGATCTGATAGACCCTGCAGTGAGCTCTTTACTAGATCTGATAGACCCTGCAGTGTGCTCTGTACCAGATCTGATAGACCCTGCAGTGAGCTCTTTACTAGATCTGATAGACCTTGCAGTGTGCTCTGTAATAGATCTGATAGACCCTGCAGTGTGCTCTGTACCAGATCTGATAGACCCTGCAGTGAGCTCTTTACTAGATCTGATAGACCCTGCAGTGTGCTCTTTACTAGATCTGATAGACCCTGCAGTGTGCTCTGTACCCGATCTGACAGAGGCTGTAGTGTGCTCTGTAATAGATCTGATAGACCCTGCAGTGCGCTCTGTACCAGATCTGATAGACCCTGCAGTGAGCTCTTTACTAGATCTGATAGACCATGCAGTGTGCTCAGTACCAAATCTGACAGAGGCTGCAGTGTGCTCTGTACCAGATCTGACAGAGGCTGCAGTGTGCTCTTTACTAGATCTGATAGACCCTGCAGTGTGCTCTGTACCAGATCTGACAGAGGCTGCAGTGTGCTCTGTACCAGATCTGACAGAGACTGCAGTGTGTTCTGTAGATCTGATAGACCCTGCAGTGAGCTCTTTACTAGATCTGATAGACCCTAAAGTGTGCTCTGTACCAGATCTGACAGAGGCTGCAGTGTGCTCTGTACTAGATCTGATAGACCCTGCAGTGAGCTCTTTACTAGATCTGATAGACCATGCAGTGTGCTCTGTACCAGATCTGACAGAGGCTGCAGTGTGCTCTTTACTAGATCTGATAGACTCTGCAGTGTGCTCTTTACTAGATCTGATAGACCATGCAGTGTGCTCAGTACCAGATCTGACAGAGGCTGCAGTGTGCTCTGTACTAGATCTGATAGACCCTGCAGTGAGCTCTTTACTAGATCTGATAGACCCTGCAGTGTGTTCTGTACTAGATCTGATAGACCCTGCAGTGTGCTCTGTACCAGATCTGACAGAGGCTGCAGTGTGCTCTGTACCAGATCTGACAGAGGCTGCAGTGTGCTCTGTACCAGATCTGATAAACCCTGCAGTGAGCTCTGTACTAGATCTGATAGAGTCTGCAGTGTGCTCTGTACTAGATCTGATAGACCCTGCAGTGTGCTCTGTACCAGATCTGATAGACCCTGCAGTGTGCTCTGTATCTGATCTGATAGACCCTGCAGTGTGCTCTGTACCAGATCTGATAGACCCTGCAGTGTGCTCTGTACCAGATCTGATAGACCCTGCAGTGTGCTCTGTACCAGATCTGACAGAGGCTGCAGTGTGCTCTGTACCAGATCTGATAAACCCTGCAGTGAGCTCTGTACTAGATCTGATAGAGCCTGCAGTGTGCTCTGTACTAGATCTGATAGACCCTGCATTGAGCTCTGTACCAGATCTGATAAACCCAGCAGTGTGCTCTGTACTAGATCTGATAGAGCCTGCAGTGTGCTCTGTACTAGATCTGATAGACCCTGCAGTGTGCTCTGTACCAGATCTGATAGACCTTGCAGTGTGCTCTGTACCAGATCTGATAAACCCTGCAGTGTGCTCTGTACCAGATCTGATAGACCCTGCAGTGTGCTCTGTACCAGATCTGACAGAGGCTGCAGTGTGCTCTGTACCAGATCTGATAAACCCTGCAGTGAGCTCTGTACTAGATCTGATAGAGCCTGCAGTGTGCTCTGTACTAGATCTGATAGACCCTGCAGTGAGCTCTGTACCAGATCTGATAAACCCAGCAGTGTGCTCTGTACTAGATCTGATAGAGCCTGCAGTGTGCTCTGTACTAGATCTGATAGACCCTGCAGTGTGCTCTGTACCAGATCTGATAGACCTTGCAGTGTGCTCTGTACCAGATCTGATAAACCCAGCAGTGTGCTCTGTACCAGATCTGATAAACCCTGCAGTGTGCTCTGTACCAGATCTGATAGAACCTGCAGTGTGCTCTGTACCAGATCTGATAAACCCTGCAGTGTGCTCTGTACCAGATCTGATAGACCCTGCAGTGTGCTCTGTACCAGATCTGATAGACCTTGCAGTGTGCTCTGTACCAGATCTGATAAACCCTGCAGTGTGCTCTGTACCAGATCTATTAGAGCCTGCAGTTTGATCTGTAATAGATCTGATAGACCCTGCAGTGTACTCTGTACTAGACCAGATCTGATAGACCCTGCAGTGTACTCTATACTAGACCAGATCTGATAGTACCAGACTGAGGGCTGATTTACTAAACACATTTCTGATAGACCCCACACTGAGGTAATCAATGTTGTTAATTATAAGTGTAATATTAAATGAAAAGTATACAATGCATGATGTTCAGATAACATTTGAGCTTATTTTGGTCCTCTAGTACCTGGGTGCAGTGCAATAAACTACATTTGGCTACTAACAAGCATATCACCATGTCAGTCACTAAGCTGTGAAGCCTGCTTTCTGCAGAGAAAATGTTGGCTTTCCTAAATATTGTGATTTACATTGTGCAGATAAAAAGATGTGATTGCTAATATTATCAGTGATAGTGTCTATGTCTGTTTTGTATTTGTGTTCTTCTCACCCAGAAATCTCATGGTGTTTACAGACCTTTCAGTGAACACAGCTACACTTCCCAACAAGACACCGACTGAAACCCAAAACTGGACACTACAGTGATACTGTGAGGAACAGTAGGCCTTTAAGGTAGCACCCCAAATATACTGATGGACCTAAACAGGTCATTTTCATGTGTCTAACAACAATGCCCAGCTCTCTAGGTGATGTGATGCCAATTAGTGCTAAACCTCAGGTCACATGACCAGGTGAGAAGAGTTTAAATAAGACAATGGGGAATATATAATAGAAGAAAATGGTGGACCCCACCAATGCCACCAGCAACCATTTATTATTTAGCTTTTCCACTACTAACTAACCCAAAACTAAAAGGTCTAGAATCACCACTGATCATGGGTCATAACACAGCTAGACATCATTATACACAGGCCTAGACATGAACACAACTAGATAATTCCATCAGGAAGTTTTAACACAACTGGGTGACATTGTTATGGATGTTTGGACAAGATAGTGCCATCTCTCTGCAGTAACAAACATAGCAATGATCCATAGATGACACACAAAGACACAGTAAGGAATAAACCAGTGTGGTGCTATCACAGGTGGCAAATGATAGTGAATCTGAGTTAAGTGCTAATGGTACAGAACAAGGGTATTTATACTACATGTGACAAGATTCTCTGCAACTTTCAGGGTCGTCTTTGAAGACAGAAATGTGACCATCCAGGCTGGCATATATCATGTGCCCATTACATCTGCTACTAGTCTAGAATGTCTGAGCTGTCTCACTAAAGCCTTTCAGAGATAAGAATACCCAGAAAACAAATGATCCTTGTGCTGTGTGGGCTATGCAGATAGCATAGAATTTGGTTACCATATGTTATGTTACTTTCATTGTAGGGAGATTAAGGATTTGGGACTGCATAGAGATATTCAGCATTATTGCACAATGCCTAATATTAATTTCCAGTAAGTTGAACGTTTCTTCTCTTACCCCACAAAGCTTTTAAATCCATTGCTTTACAACAGTTTACAACTCTGTCTGGCAGAAATATGTAAAAAAAAACATTTCCTGGCATTGTATCCTCAACTAGAATGCAGAATCCATTAGAATTCAGTTACAATATAGATCAATGATTTTTAAGGAGTCAGCTCCAAATATTACCAATTCCCTGGCTTGCAACTTATGGAGATGAGTGGCGTTTAATGCATTTATATTAATTAGTTCTGTATTGGTCGTTAAGGTCTATGATGTAAATAACAGTTAATGGCCCTAGCCCTTATATCTTCTGTGTGACAGAATGACTGGCCTAATGGCAAAGTATTTTTTTTTTAAGCAAATGCAATAAGGTCTGATTCATCCAATAACAACTTCATCTTGAATTTTCAAAAAAGTATAGAATAATCAGTGAATTGTTCCCAAGTATCAGAATATTTAAGCTCTCGTAATATTGTGTTGCAACTTAATTACACATATGTGGTATGAGAGGTAAAATAATGAAACAAGAGTCTCATAATCTGGTTTTTCCATCTGATTAAAGTACACAACGCATCATATTGGCACCTGCGGCAGATGACCTCCATGAGCAGATGCAATTCCAAATGGAGAGAAGATGAATAGTCTATAAGATCCTTAAAAAGGCCAAGGTTTGATGGTAAGAAGCCTTGAGATAAGGCACTGGCATTTGAAGTGCAAGACTGTATGCCAAATCCTCTGGATGACATCGGACACACCAGAAAAAGTGACGTCCCACATGTGCTGAGCTGGATATGCTGCTTAGAATAAGGACGATTGCGCCAGTCCTGGCTCTTGATGCTACAATGTAGATTATTTCCTGGACATCTTGTAGTATTTATTTCTTGGCAATGGGGTTGAAAAACAGAACATAGTAGGACAATTTCCGTCTTGGATTATCCACGTCACTGGGAATTACTTGAGTGGAATAGTTTTTTAAGCAAGTGCCATTTGCACATGTGTGGGTAACAGTCCCGAGACTGCAAGTCCATTTGCCACTGGTTAAACTTCTGCCTCCCGTGGTGCCATTGAAAACATAAGTTGGCAGAAACCGGCAGCAGATTCCTAGCCACATAAATATTAAATAAATAAATAAATATTGTACATCTTTAAATAAAAGTGGTCATAATGTCCCATCCCC
Source organism: Bombina bombina (assembly GCF_027579735.1). Lineage (NCBI taxonomy): Eukaryota > Metazoa > Chordata > Amphibia > Anura > Bombinatoridae > Bombina > Bombina bombina. The sequence goes on from NC_069502.1 coordinate 45,570,394, forward strand.
CTATTAGGTCTCTGCCCCTGGCACCAGATGAACAGCAGGCGTGACAATCCGGTGCCTCTCAGTCCGGAAGAAGCGAAGCCTCCAGTAGCACACTGGGCATGGCAAATGCTGCAATGAAGTTAGGTCATCATTCGTGGGTTGGAGACAGAGGACGCCTCTGACTGCTGGAGGAAAGAGAGATGTGGGTGGCCGAGGAGGGGAGAGGCCGAGGCTGCTGGCACCTGCCAAAAAACAACAAATCTGTGTGACTATTTGCATTGGCACAGTATCAATACGCTTACAGATATAAAAGAATACATCGCAAGGGACAGATAGGAGGCAGCATTATAATTATTAGAATTAAAAGCACTCACTTTTTAATACTATTGTCTAATATGTTTTTAAATATAACCCCTAATAAATCTGAGCTCTGATAGAAGGGAAATGAAAACATAAAGGGCTAGATTACAAGTGAAGCACTAATTTAACGTGCCCGTTTATGAGTGCATGTTAAATAACCAGCCATTACAAATGGCGGGTTAATTCTCCCTCAAACTCACAGTAGCATTTCACGCTAAGCGAGAAAAAAAATCTTTATTTTTTAATAAAATAACTGCACAAAGCAGTTTTAAGGGGTTAAAGTGAGGGGATGTGAGGTGTTAGAAAAATAACGGCACTGAATAGTGTTATTACATTGCTGTCTATGGGGACTGTGTTAATACTGTTAATATATATGTATATGCTTATAAATATATATATATATTTGTTAATGTGTAAATACACATATAAACACAGAAATATATATCTATATTCATATATATTTAAAAAGTGTTGCCTAATGCTGCGTGACTTGCCCCCTGTGCTGCGCTAGGTTCTCTGCCCTGTCTCACGGCATGAGAATGAGGCTCCCATTGAAGCCTATGGAAGCACAATCTTGTGAGCGCAATGCTTCCAGGCAATGCGAACGTGAGGTCGCGTTCACATTGCGCTTTACTTGTAACATCAGTGCACATTTGCGTGTGCTGGTATCACTGAGTAATGTACCCCAAAGTTTATTAAAGGAACACAAAACCCAAATTTAGTCTTTCATGATTCAGACAAAGCATACAATTTTAAGCAACGGTCTAATTTACTCCGATTATACATTTTTCTTTGTTCTCTTGCTATCTTAATTTGAAAAAGCAGAAATGTAAGCATAGGAGCCGGCCCATTTTTGGTTCAGCACCTGGGTAGCGCTTGCTGATTGGTGGCTACAATACTTTTTGCCTCTGTAATTACCTTATATCGAAGTCTCTGTAGACTGCCCCCTCATCTCAGTGCTATTTACAAACTTTAGCCAATTACTGCGGCTTCATAAATAATTCCACTGGAGTTAGCACAATGTTATCTATATGGCACACATGAACTAGCACTGCCTGGCTGTGAAAAACGAATAAAATGCACTGAGATAAGAGGTGGCTTGCACAGGCTTAGAAACAGGCAGAGATTTAAAGGTTACAAAGTATATTAATATAACAATATTGGTTGTGCAAAGCTGGGGAATGGGTAGTAAAGGCTTTATCTACCTTTTTAAACAATAAAAACATCAAATAGACTGTCTTAAGTATCCTGAATTTGTATTGTGATCAGAAAAACAGGACTGGCACAAATAAAGTAAAATACCATTTTTAACTGAACCAAAAAATGAAAAAAGTGCTGCTGCTAAACAATGAGAATTTGTGATTGCGATCGCGTTGACACAGAATACGGCTCATCTGCAGCAGTCACATGACCATAGCCAACGCTAGACTGTGATCAACCCCAAAAAAACTAAATTTATGCTTACCTGATAAATGTATTTATTTCTTTACACGGTGAGTCCACGGATCATCAATTACTGTTGGGAATATCTAGCCTGGTCAGCAGGAGGAGGCAAAGAGCACCACAGCAAAGCTGTTAAAGGGACACTTAACCCAGTTTTTCTCTTTCGTGATTCAGACAGAGCAGCAATTTTAAGCAACTTTCTCATTTACTCCTATTATCAATTTTTCTTCGTTCTCTTGCTATCTTTATTTTAAAAGCAGGTATATAAATCTTAGCAGCCAGCACATTTTAGGTTTAGCACCATGGATAGCGCCTGCTTATTGGAGGCTTACATTTACCCACCAATAAGCAGGCATAACCCAGGTTATTAACCAAAAATGAGCCGGCTCATATGCATCACATTCCTGCTTTTTAAATAAAGATAGCAAGAGAACAAAGAAAAATTGATAATAGGAGTAAATTAGAAAGTTGCTTAAAATTGCTGCTCTATCTGAATCACGAAAGAGAAAAATTGGGTTTAGTGTCCGTTTAAGTATCACTTCCCTTCCCACAACCCCCAGTCAATCGACCGAAGGAAAAGGAGAGAAATAACACAAGGTGCAGAGGTACCTGAGGTTTATATAAAAAAACAGGGAGGGCCGTGGGCTCACCGTGTCAAGAAATAAATAAATTTATCAGGTAAGCATAAATTTTGTTTTCTTTCTTAAGACACAGTGAGTCCACGGATCATCAATTACTGTTGGAAATCAAAACCCAAGCTAGAGGACACAGATAATAAGGGAGGGCAAGACAGGTAACCTAAACAGAAGGCACCACTGCTTGCAGAACCTTACTCCCAAAAGAAGCCTCAGCCGAGGCAAAAGTATAAAAATGATAGAATTTAGAAAAAGTGTGCAAAGAAGACCAAGTCACAGCCTTGCAAATCTGTTCTACAGAAACCTCATTCTGGAAGGCTGAAGAAGAGAAACATCCCCAGAGGAATGAGCTGTGATTCTCTCAGAGGACAGCTGTCCAACAGTCTTGTATGTCAAACGATTAATACTTCTTAACCCAAGAGAAAGAGAAGTGGCAGTGGCTTTCTGACCCTTGCGTTTCCCAGAAAGGAAGAGCCCACACAACCTCCAGGTTGTGAACAAACATTCCTTAAAAGAAGAAGGATTTAGACAGAGAGAAGGAAAAACAATTTCCTGATTAATATTTCTGTCCGAAACAACCTTAGGAAGAAAACCAAACCTGGTATGAAGAACTGTCTTATCTGCATGAAATATGAGATAAGGGGAATCACACTGCCAAGTTGAGAGTTCCAAAACCCTCCGAGCAGAAGAGAGCAGCAAGAAACAAAACCCTCCAAGAACCACTCAATATCTTATTGAATGCATTGGCTCAAATAGAGCCTTTTGCGAAACTGTAAGAACAAGGATATTGCTCCAAAGTGGAGCAACTGACTTAGCACAGGCCTGATTCTGATCGAGGTCTGACAAAGGATTGTACGACTTTCACGTCTGTCAGACGCTGTGCAGCAATTTAAATAGGGCAGAAATCTGACTCTCCAGAGTACCGACAGACAAACTCTTCTCCAGACATTCCTGGAGAAAATAAAATAAAAAATTCTTGGAATCCTGACCCTACTCCAAAAGTAGCTCCTAGATTCACACAAATAAAAACATTTACGCCATATCCTATGGTAAATCTTACAAGTAACAGGCTCCCAAGCCTGAAACATGGTCTCAATGACCGCGTCAGAAAAAAACACACTAAGACAAAACTAAGTGTACAACCTCAAAGCAGTCAGCTTCAGAGAAGTGAGATTTGCATGAAGGAGTAGACCCTGATTAAAAGGTCCTTCCTCAAGACCACCTCCAAGTTGGAAGAGATGACAACCAGATCCTGTGAAAACACACAGAGGATATTAGAATTAACAATGTTTTCACCTGCTTGATACAAGCAATCACTCGTGCAGGGAGAGCAAATGGAGTAAAACAGGTATGCTAGACAGAAAACCCAAGGAACCTCTAGAGCATCTATCAGAACGGCCTGCGGAACTAGAAGCATATCTAGGAAACTGACGAGACGCTAACAGATCCAGCTCCGGCATCCCCCATTTAAGGGTGAACCAGGAGAAAACCTCCGAATAGAGAGCCCACTCCCCAGGATGAAACGTCTATCTGCTCAGGAAGACCGATTCCCAGAGACCACTCCTGGAAAGTGGATGGCATATAAACAGTAATTGTGGGCTTCGGCCCACAGAACAATCTGAGATACCTTCTTCCTTGCTGAGGAAACTCCCTGACGTAAATGTAAGCCAATGAGGATATTTTGACTAGAAAGTTCTCTGGAAGCATCTGCCCTGAGACAGGTGCACCTAGAAAATCATCAGGTGATTGATCTAGATCTAGCCTCTGAGACAGATCCGAAAGATCCCTGCCATAGACTGAGCATACAAACTGCAGAGCTCGGAAATGTAAATAAGCAAAAGGAATGATGTCCATGGAAGTGAACATGAGACCAATTCCCCAATACCATGAGTCACTGATGCCTAACAGTAGACTGCAGACTAGAAAAGGGAACTATTTTTGTCCCCTGGAAAACTACCTTCGTAGCTGGAACAAGAGAACTCTTATCCAGAATCACTTTCCATCTGTAAGAACATGAAAAGACAACAGCATCTCCAAAAGAGAGATAGCTTCTTGAAATATGGCATCAGAACCAATATCCAGGTAGGTCATCAATACAATTCCTGAGACCTAATCACCGAAAAAAGAGCCCCCAAAGAAGATTCTGGTAACTGAGGCAAGGCCAACCGGAATGCCGCAAACTGAAAAGGCTTGTCTAGAAAGGCGAAGCTCATGACCTTGATGATCCCTGTGGATGGGAACATGAATATACGCATCCATCCGGTCTATGGTCGTCATGCTGACCCTCTTGCATCAAGGGAAGCATGGAACAAATAATCTCCGTTTTAAGGATGCTACTGATGAGACACTTTAGGTCTAACAAAGGAGAGAAAGTCCCTTTTATTTGTGAGCCACAACTGAAAGGTATAGAATCTACACAACCACTCCCAGGAAGGAAAACAATCCTGAATACATTTCAAGAATGCCCCTCTCTTTATCTGGTCTGCAGACTAACATAAGAAGAGGAATCTGCCCCTGGGAGGAAGTTATGAATTCTATTTATAACCTTGATTACTGTATCCACAGCCAAAGGATTCTAGGCTTGATAAAAACAGAGAAAATCTGTCCCCACTTGATCCAATCCCGGATCGGGGACAAACCCTTCATGCTGATAAAGACTCAGCTGCAGATTTTTAGTATGCTTCCCCTTGCCCCAAGACTTCTTGGGCTGCCAAGAAAACTTGGATTATTCCTGCTTGTAAGAGAGAGCGAGGAACACTGTCATTTGCAGTTACCAAAGAAACGAAAAATTGCTCTGGCATCCTTAGGGTCTATTTATTTGTCCTCTGGTAGAAAAGGCTCCTTTTTTACCCATAAAATCAGAAATCATTTCTGCCAGACTAAATCCAAAAAACGTCTTGCCCTTGTAAAGAAAAGCCAGAAACTTGGACTTGGAGGAAGGATCAACTGACAAATATTATAGTCACAAAACCACTCGGGCTAGCAGATATTTTGGCTCCCAGTCTATTTTAGACAAGGCACCTCCAAAAGATGCCACTCTTATCTCTTGTTTCCTTCCATTGAAAACCTGGATGATTAATAAACCTCCAGCTTCTTGTCCATGGATCCATAAAGGAGTCGCTAACCTCCATAAAGATCAAAATTCTCTGAGCCATAGTAGAAAAATTTCCTTCTACTAAAAGCTCAGTGCCTTTAATGGAAAAATAAAAGTCTTTAAAGACAGGAAAAATCTCATAGCATGTCTCCAGATAACAGCCCACATAGCCGCTCCGTTGTGAAACGGATAGAACATAGAAAAATGGCGCCGTCCAATTCTTATCAGAAGGAGGCGGAGTCCCACTGAGGGGAAGAAGCACGCAACTTCTACAAAAATGGTGCACTTCTAGATAGGAATCAATTCAATAAATATAGGCAGAGAAACTAACAGGCAGTGCTGAAGTACTCTTATATAGATCTCTGCACAATGTATAATAAAATCATTGCATAAGGTCCCAAATCTTGTCTTGGGGCTGGAAAAGTCAGCTACTAGCAAGGGAGCTGCGGCTCCCAGAACAGTAAACATTGTTTTCGCTCACTGAACGTGTCCCCTCTCTGCGGTAGCAGAAGAGCAAGGGAGAGCACAACCTGCTTAAAAGAGCTCCACGCACTACAAAATGTAAACACACAGACTCTATAAGTGTAACAACTCAGTATAAGGCAGGTAAAACCCTTTCAATATGTCACATAACCAAATGAGGAGTTAAAGAAAACGTCTCTTTCACATACATAAAACGTGCCTGCACCCTGCCCTTAACGATATCCTTACTAAGGATATTTGTATCCCAATGAAATTGCAGATATTGAAAAAAGTGCCAAATCTCCCTAGAAGACCCAAAGGCATTTATCTGCATCTAGCCATCCGGCAGGAGGACAGCTTATCCGGCATGAGAGGATGCCACTCCCCACAGAGGCCTGTAGAAAAAAAAGAAAGATCAGAATAAACCTATTCTGGCTTTCTGTTCTAGGGCAGCAAAGTGTTAGGAAAACACAGCAAGGCCCACCTTACAAGTTCCTAACTGCTTAAAAGCTACAACAGCCCTACTGAACAGACTAACATGGAGTACAGCTAAAACCAAATGTCAGGGAAGATCAGAGCAAGCCTGCTCAGGCTTCCAAAATAAAAAAATCTTGATAGAAGAATCTCAATCAGACACCTAATTACTTCACTTCTTCCTTGCACTAAAGGCAAAGAGAATGACTGGGGGTTGAGGGAAGGGAAGTGATGCTTAACCGCTTTGCTGTGGTGCTCTTTGCCTCCTCCTGCTGGCCAGGAGTGATATTCCCAACAGTAATTGATGATCCGTGCACTCACCGTGTCTTAAGAAAGAAATCTGTTATTTTCAAATATCAGTATTACTGTTCTCACACTGAACACAAAACTAGCAGTTCGCAAGTTTTTTTTACCACTTCCTCCCTTGTATCCATGTCACACCTTGTATGATAAGTACTAAACCTAATTACTACTCACCAGGATCTAGATTTCCGAACTCTCACGGCTGCCGGACGCTCCATAAGACTGTCCAAGCGAGTTAACCTTTCCAAGTGCAGAGTGCGTGGATCTTGTTCCGTCCGATCTTTGGAGAAATCCATCTCAAACACGGCAGGAGGACTGAGGTCCAGCTCTAGGAACATAATGTTCTCAGCCTTAAAGAAAGATGAAAACACAACTCAGTCTGACATTTTCTGTTTATTATTTTTCTTATCGTGCAACGATTTTTTGTAAACTAGCCATAAAATGCTCCTTTGGTGATTAATTCTGCAATCAACTTTTACAGATGATCAACAGCTCTTTTTTGTGGTTAAAGTTTATTTGCCTTCTCCAGCTTCTCAAAAACGTGTGTCTCCCTGCAATCCAGGAACCGTAGGGACATTCAAGGATTGGTCTATTGCTGTTATAAGTTATTTACTGTATTTATTTGTGTCTGTACCCAACAACATGTGTCTTTATTTGGGACAAATTCTGGGCATATGATTGAGAAATTTAAGGAACATCAAAATGTTTTTTTAAGCTATGTCCGAAAATTTCTTGCAGGAATGAGAACAAAACAACACAATTTTAGGAGCAAAGTTAAAGCAGAATTGATCTAAATACATAATGAAAATACAATGAAAAGTACTTTTACTAAGCATAATTAAACATTTTATGAGGGGTTAAACTATGAGTGTCATATCCCTTTCAGTAGTTAAAAGAAAAAAAAAAGTTTCTGCCCTAACTATTCCATTAATGGAATTTTGAGGTTTTCAAGTTTTAGAATAAACTAAAAGAAATTTAATAAAATCATAGAACTATTGGGTTACAGCGATGGTAAATTTCAGACTATGAGAATGTATATATTAGTTTGCAAGTAAAATATTTTTTTAAAATGTATATATATTTTATAATAAAAGATTTATAATTCTAATTGGTATTGTCTGTTCTTCCGTCCCCCTTCATTTCCTCTTTTGGCTGGGCTGTGATACATATAGCAGTCAAATCCACTCTCTACATTGGCTTTCTAAAGGCTTTAAAGGGGGTAGACTTAAAGATTGTCAAATGACACACATGTTGATTGGATGTTAACTAGAATTGTAATTTAAAAAAAAGAGTTCATCCAAGTAGGCCGGCATAACATTGCAAAAAAAGCATTATTATATGCACTAATTTAACTATTTCAAAATGAATTAAAAACAAAAAAAGGTACACAAATATTTTTTAATGGCAAAGATTACATTTATGGCATTTGATTAGTTAAAGTTTACCATCACTTTAACTGAATTTACAGTATGTTGCACAACACTGGAAACTATATATTGTAGTTGGCAGATATAACTTACCCGGTATCTGGGGTGATACCCCATCACCATGGCAACCCGTGCATATTGACTGATGGGTCGCTTGTACCCTACTGCTGAAGACGGTCGTCTTTTCATTGTGCTGCCTCCTCCACTGGCGCTATAACAATAAACAAGAGATATTCATGGAGCGGCATTCAGTAAATTTCATGAACAACTGAGATAAATAAAGAAACACTTTTTTGTGCAAAGTTATGTAGCCACCTAAGGGCCAGATCAGGAGAGTATCGCTATTTTGCACCCTGGCTCACACGTTAACTTCACTAGACAAAGGCTTTTTGCGCGTGTCAGGTTGCGCTCATATTAAAAGTTGAAAGTAAAAAGTTTGCGCGCAAGGGAAAGCATGAAGTGCGCAAAAAATTTAACTTTGAATATCATGACCGCTTTAATGTACAGGGAGTGCAGAATTATTAGGCAAATGAGTATTTTGACCACATCATCCTCTTTATGCATGTTGTCTTACTCCAAGCTGTATAGGCTCGAAAGCCTACTACCAATTAAGCATATTAGGTGATGTGCATCTCTGTAATGAGAAGGGGTGTGGTCTAATGACATCAACACCCTATATCAGGTGTGCATAATTATTAGGCAACTTCCTTTCCTTTGGCAAAATGGGTCAAAAGAAGGACTTGACAGGCTCAGAAAAGTCAAAAATAGTGAGATATCTTGCAGAGGGATGCAGCACTCTTAAAATTGCAAAGCTTCTGAAGCGTGATCATCGAACAATCAAGCGTTTCATTCAAAATAGTAAACAGGGTCGCAAGAAGCGTGTGGAAAAACCAAGGCGCAAAATAACTGCCCATGAACTGAGAAAAGTCAAGCTTGCAGCTGCCAAGATGCCACTTGCCACCAGTTTGGCCATATTTCAGAGCTGCTACATCACTGGAGTGCCCAAAAGCACAAGGTGTGCAATACTCAGAGACATGGCCAAGGTAAGAAAGGCTGAAAGATGACCCCCACTGAACAAGACACACAAGCTGAAACGTCAAGACTGGGCCAAGAAATATCTCAAGACTGATTTTTCTAAGGTTTTATGGACTGATGAAATGAGAGTGAGTCTTGATGGGCCAGATGGATGGGCCCGTGGCTGGATTGGTAAAGGGCAGAGAGCTCCAGTCCGACTCAGACGCCAGCAAGGTGGAGGTGGAGTACTGGTTTGGGCTGGTATCATCAAAGATGAGCTTGTGGGGCCTTTTCGGGTTGAGGATGGAGTCAAGCTCAACTCCCAGTCCTACTGCCAGTTTCTGGAAGGCACCTTCTTCAAGCAGTGGTACAGGAAGAAGTCTGCATCCTTCAAGAAAAACATGATTTTCATGCAGGACAATGCTCCATCACACGCGTCCAAGTACTCCACAGCGTGGCTGGCAAGAAAGGGTATAAAAGAAGAAAATCTAATGACATGGCCTCCTTGTTCACCTGATCTGAACCCCATTGAGAACCTGTGGTCCATCATCAAATGTGAGATTTACAAGGAGGGAAAACAGTACACCTCTCTGAACAGTGTCTGGGAGGCTGTGGTTGCTGCTGCACGCAATGTTGATGGTGAACAGATCAAAACACTGACAGAATCCATGGATGGCAGGCTTTTGAGTGTCCTTGCAAAGAAAGGTGGCTATATTGGTCACTGATTTTTTTTTTGTTTTGTTTTTGAGTGTCAGAAATGTATATTTGTGAATGTTGAGATGTTGGTTTCACTGGTAAAAATAAATAATTGAAATGGGTATATATTTGTTTTTTGTTAAGTTGCCTAATAATTATGCACAGTAATAGTCACCTGCACACACAGATATCCCCCTAAAATAGCTATAACTAAAAACAAACTAAAAACTACTTCCAAAACTATTCAGCTTTGATATTAATGAGTTTTTTGGGTTCATTGAGAACATGGTTGTTGTTCAATAATAAAATTAATCCTCAAAAATACAACTTGCCTAATAATTCTGCACTCCCTGTATTCTCCCATAGACTTCAATGGAGTGCACAAACTGCAAAGAAAAGCTTAACAACCATTCACACGCAGTAACCCGATCATATTTATTCAAGGTGCTAAACCCGACACAAATTATGAATATTTAACATTCGAATGTTCTTCACATACAAGAATTTTTTTTATTTATTCTTAAATACATTTTACTACATATATCTGAAGAATGTTTATATATACCTATATATTTATTAATAAAATATAGGTACAGATATATATGGAAATATCTATTTAAAAATGCAAAGAACATATTCATCTATGTACAGAACATTGGAATATGAAATATTTACAGTAAATGCATAGTTAAAATCTTTATTAAATATGAATATTGTATAAATATATTTCATGTTTTCAGCTACTTGACAGCAAAGGGCTACAATGCAAACATATATATATATAAATAAAACTTCATATAAAGCACCCACTCTTCAGTCACCTTCAAACAATTACTTTTATAAGGTGATTGAAGTCCAGTGAGCGCTTTATATGAAGTTATGTGTGAGCATCCAAGACAGCACCGTGGCAGCTGGAAACGATTGGTGGGAGTGGGAGTGCAACCACAGCACAACGTTTATTTATATACATATATATATACATACATCTGTAGACATGTATATGTATGTATGTCTATGCACAGAGCAGAGAAATGCTCCATATTGCTTGTGTGCTACAGTCAGCCCTAAATGTCCCAGATTACAGTGCAAAGGCATGGGGAGCACGTATCCTGTTGCCTGAAAATAGTACAAGAGGTTGGTCTTTTTCTTGAGCTCATAGAGGTCTATAGATGATGTACAGAGATATGTGTGATATGTACTGGGAGATATTGTAACACCAAGTATTACTGTAGCATTATTTTATAAAAACATCAGTGACATCTCCCCCCCAGCATCAGATTGGGATTGTAATAAGTAATAATACACACTGTTTTGAACAGATATATCCTAATATATAAGTAATAATACACACTTATAAAGTTTAGTGTGCAGTAAGGGATAAGGCTGTAGGCCGTTTTCTAAGATGTCAGAGTCAACAGAAATTTCAAACACAAAATAGGATCCCTCTTTTGTAAGATGAATACCCCCTCCTTTTAATTGACAAGCTATGAATTGATTACCATGGAATCAGGTCCAGTTTGAGAGTGTAGTCTATTCCTTGTTTTGTGTATGTATAGGGAAATTACACATTGGCTGTGTCTACCTTGTTTGTATCTTAGTGTGTTAAAAAAAATATTAATAAAAAAGTGTGGATTTCAGAAGAAATCTGGATTTGGGGATTTGTACCTGTACCCTTTATTATAAATGGACTAGTGGAAACTTCAATAATTTCAAGATATATATATATATAAAACATAGCAATATATAAAAAATAGACATATACACACAAGGCTGCAGGTTCGACATCCCTACAATATATACGCTTTAGTGTAACAATGCAAATAACTCACTTCCCCGGCGGTACAAGGGGCTGAAATTTCCACTGGTCTTCATCAGAGTCATAGTAAAGCCGGTTCATAATCTTGTTCTTCTCTTCTGGCGGGATGAAGTTCTCTATAATCAGATACCTTGGTATAACAGCAAAGAGAACAAAGACTTAGTACCCTCAAGCTACAAACATATCATGGAACAAACAAGATATGACAAATGATAGACAACTTCCCTGTTAGATGACAGCAGCAGATTGTGTACAGTATATAGTGAATATTTTATAAATTATCTTATACAATAGCCCCTGAGCTAATCTGTTAAGAATGGAAAAGTATTTAAAAACATTCTATAATCAACAATAAGTTACAGTATATAATTTTAGAAGAATTCTATAGTGATCCAAAAATGTGTATATACTGTATATATTTAAAAAGCAAGACATTTGGCTTAATAACAATGCTGTAATTGTCACATTGCCAGATTGCGTTATAGCCCTCCCTGTTATTTAACTGCTCATTCCTAACCATAACCCTATAAAATTGTTGCAAAATTTGCTTTCATTGGAGGTCATTATTGGGGGTAACATCTTACTATAGCTAAGATTTGCTCCTTCTACATAACGTCCGTGAGATTATGGTCACATGGTCATCTATATTGTGGTTATAAAAATACAACCTGATATACACAGAAGACTTAAGTCTAATGCATGTAATAATTTCACAATACACAGTGTATATACACAATATAACTCAATGCAGCTGTAAGCTAAGCGGTCTTTGTGCTTTCTATGCTCTGGATTTATATTAACTAGCAGTCACCCACTTGTGTGCCCCTAAAAGGGTTAATTAGGTGAGGAAAAAAACCATACCATTTCTCATTGAAGATATTCTATGTAGGTTGCAAATAAAAGCCAACTACTGGCGCACAGTGATTTTAACTACATCACATAGTAATATGTTTATGCTAGGACTCACCTAGGATATTTCCGTAAGTGAGATTACATACGCCTAGATTTAGAGTTCTGCGTTAGCCGTCAAAAGCAGCGTTAAGGGCTCCTAACGCTGCTTTTAACCGCCAGCTGGTATTTAGAATCAGCCAGGAAAGAGTCTAACGCTCACTTCCAAGCCGCGACTTTTCCATACCGCAGATCCCCTTACGCCAATTGTGTATCCTATCTTTTCAATGGGATATTCCTAACGCTGGTATTTAGAGTCTTGTCTGAAGTGAGCGGTAGACCCTCTACCGACAAGACTCCATCCGCAGAAAAAAGTCAGTAGTTAAGAGCTTTCTGGGCTAACGCCGGTTTGTAAAGCTCTTAACTACTGTGCTCTAAAGTACACTAACACCAATAAACTACCTATGTACCCCTAAACCGAGGTCCCCCCACATCGCCGCCACTCTAATAAATATTTTTAACCCCTAATCTGCCGACCGCACATCGCTGCCACCTACATTATACCTATGAACCCCTAATCTGCTGCCCCTAACATCGCCAACATCTACATAATATTTATTAACCCCTAATCTGCCCCCCCCAACGTCGCCGCTACCTAACTACACTTATTAACCCCTAATCTACCGACCGGACCTCACCGCTACTCTAATAAATGTATTAACCCCTAAACCACCGCACTCCCGCCTCAAAAACCCTATAATAAATAGTATTAACCCCTAATCTGTCCTCCCTAACATCGCCGCCACCTAACTTCAACTATTAACCCCTAATCTGCCGACCGGACCTCGCCGCTACTCTAATAAATGTATTAACCCCTAAAGCTAAGTCTAACCCTAACCCTAACACCCTAACATTAATTTAATCAGCCAATCAGATTGAGCTCACATTCTATTGGCTGTTCCGATCAGCCAATAGAATGCGAGCTCAATCTGATTGGCTGATTGGATCAGCCAATCGGATTGAACTTGAATCTGATTGGCTGATTCAATCAGCCAATCAGATTTTTCCTACCTTAATTCCGATTGGCTGATAGAATCCTATCAGCCAATCAGAATTCGAGGGACGCCCTCTTGGATGACGTCACTTAAAGGAACCTTCATTCGTCGGTAGTCGTTGTTGAAGAAGGATGTTCCGCGCCGGAGGTCTTGAAGATGGAGCCGCTCCTCGTCAGATGGATGAAGATAGAAGATGCCGCTTGGATGAAGATGTCTGCCGGTCCGGATGTCCTCTTCTGCCCGGATAGGATGAAGACTTCTGCCGCTCCGGATGTCTTATTTTGGTCCATCGGATGAAGAGTTTGGCCCGATTGGGTGAAGACGACTCAAGGTAGGGAGATCTTCAGGGGGGTAGTGTTAGGTTTATTTAAGGGGGGTTTGGGTTAGAGTAGGGGTATGTGGGTGGTGGTATTGTGTTTTTTTTTTACAGGCAAAAGAGCTGATTTCTTTGGGGCATGCCCTGCAAAAAGCCCTTTTAAGGGCTGGTAAGGTAATAGAGCTGTTAACTATTTTAATTTAGATTAGGGTAGGGAATTTTTTTATTTTGGGGGGCTTTGTTATTTTATTAGGGGGCTTAGAGTAGGTGTAATTAGCTTAAAATTCTTGTAATCTTTTTTTATTTTTTGTAATTTAGTGTTTGTTTTTGTAATTTAGTGTTTGTTTTTGTAATTTAGTTTATTTTATTTAATTGTAGGTACTTGTAGTTAATTGATTTAATTAATTTATTGATAGTGTAGTGTTAGGTTTAATTGTAACTTAGGTTAGGATTTATTTTACAGGTAATTTTGTAATTATTTTAACTAGGTAGCTATTAAATAGTAAATAACTATTTAATAGCTATTGTACCTAGTTAAAATAAATACAAAGTTGCCTGTAAAATAAAAATAAATCCTAAAATAGCTACAATATAATTATTCGTTATATTGTAGCTATATTAGGGTTTATTTTACAGGTAAGTATTTAGTTTTAAATAGGAAGACTTTAGTTAATAAGATTTAATTTATTTCGTTAGATTAAAATTATATTTAACTTAGGGGGTGTTAGGTTTAGGGTTAGACTTAGCTTTAGGGGTTAATACATTTATTAGAGTAGCGGCGAGGTCCGGTCGGCAGATTAGGGGTTAATACTTGAAGTTAGGTGTCGGCGATGTTAGGGAGGGCAGATTAGGGGTTAATACTATTTATAGGGTTTGCGAGGCGGGAGTGCGGCGGTTTAGGGGTTAATACATTTATTAGAGTGGCGGCGAGGTCCGGTCGGCAGATTAGGGGTTAATAAGTGTAGTTAGGTAGCGGCGACGTTGGGGGCAGCAGATTAGGGGTTAATAAATATATTATAGGGGTAGGCGATGTTAGGGGCAGCAGATTAGGGGTACATAGGTATAATGTAGGTTGCGGCGGTGTACGGAGCGGCAGATTAGGGGTTAATGATATAATGCAGGGGTCAGTGATGGTGGGGGCGGCAGATTAGGGGTTAATAAGTGTAAGGTTAGGGGTGTTTAGACTCGGGGTACATGTTAGGTGCAGACTTAGAAAGTGTTTCCCCATAGGAAACAATGGGGCTGCGTTAGGAGCTTAACGCTGCTTTTTTGCAGGTGTTAGGTTTTTTTACAGCCCAAACTGCCCCATTGGGGGAATCGTGCACGAGCACGTTTTTCCAGCTAGCCACTACCGTAAGCAACGCTGGTATTGAGAGTTGAAGTGGCGGTAAAACATAATTTATGCTTACCTGATAAATTCCTTTCTTCTGTTGTGTGATCAGTCCACGGGTCATCATTACTTCTGGGATATAACTCCTCCCCAACAGGAAATGCAAGAGGATTCACCCAGCAGAGCTGCATATAGCTCCTCCCCTCTACGTCAGTCCCAGTCATTCGACCAAGAATCAACGAGAAAGGAGTAACCAAGGGTGAAGTGGTGACTGGAGTATAATTTAAAAGATATTTACCTGCCTTAAAACAGGGCGGGCCGTGGACTGATCACACAACAGAAGAAAGGAATTTATCAGGTAAGCATAAATTATGTTTTCTTCTGTTATGTGTGATCAGTCCACGGGTCATCATTACTTCTGGGATACCAATACCAAAGCAAAAGTACACGGATGACGGGAGGGATAGGCAGGCTCATTATACAGAAGGAACCACTGCCTGAAGAACCTTTCTCCCAAAAATAGCCTCCGAAGAAGCAAAAGTGTCAAATTTGTAAAATTTGGAAAAAGTATGAAGCGAAGACCAAGTTGCAGCCTTGCAAATCTGTTCAACAGAGGCCTCATTCTTAAAGGCCCAAGTGGAAGCCACAGCTCTAGTGGAGTGAGCTGTAATTCTTTCAGGAGGCTGCTGTCCAGCAGTCTCATAGGCTAAACGTATTATGCTACGAAGCCAAAAAGATAGAGAGGTAGCAGAAGCTTTTTGACCTCTCCTCTGTCCAGAGTAAACGACAAACAAGGAAGAAGTTTGGCGAAAATCTTTAGTTGCCTGCAAGTAGAACTTGAGGGCACGAACTACATCCAGATTGTGTAAAAGACGTTCCTTCTTTGAAGAAGGATTTGGACACAAGGATGGGACAACAATCTCTTGATTGATGTTCCTGTTAGTGACTACCTTAGGTAAGAACCCAGGTTTAGTACGCAGAACTACCTTGTCTGAGTGAAAAATCAGATAAGGGGAATCACAATGTAAGGCTGATAACTCAGAGACTCTTCGAGCCGAGGAAATAGCCATTAAAAACAGAACTTTCCAAGATAACATTTTTATATCAATGGAATGAAGGGGTTCAAACGGAACACCCTGTAAAACGTTAAGAACTAAGTTTAAACTCCATGGTGGAGCAACAGCTTTAAACACAGGCTTGATCCTAGCTAAAGCCTGACAAAAGGACTGGACGTCTGGATTTTCTGACAGACGTCTATGAAACAAGATGGACAGAGCTGAAATCTGTCCCTTTAATGAACTAGCTGATAAACCCTTTTCTAAACCTTCTTGTAGAAAAGACAATATCCTAGCGATCCTAACCTTACTCCAGGAGTAACCTTTGGATTCGCACCAGTATAGGTATTTCCGCCATATTTTATGGTAAATCCTTCTGGTAACAGGCTTCCTAGCCTGAATCAGGGTATCAATAACCGACTCAGAAAAACCACGTTTTGATAAAATCAAGCGTTCAATTTCCAAGCAGTCAGCTTCAGAGAAGTTAGATTTTGATGTTTGAATGGACCCTGTATCAGAAGGTCCTGTCTTAGAGGTAGAGACCAAGGCGGACAGAATGACATGTCCACTAGATCTGCATACCAAGTCCTGCGTGGCCAAGCAGGTGCTATTAGAATTACTGATGCTCTCTCCTGTTTGATTTTGGCAATCAATCGAGGAAGCAGCGGGAAGGGTGGAAACACATAAGCCATCCTGAAGTTCCAAGGTGCTGTCAAAGCATCTATCAGAACTGCTCCCGGATCCCTGGATCTGGACCCGTAGCGAGGAAGTTTGGCGTTCTGGCGAGACGCCATGAGATCTATCTCTGGTTTGCCCCAACGTCGAAGTATTTGGGCAAAGACCTCCGGATGAAGTTCCCACTCCCCCGGATGAAGAGTCTGGCGACTCAAGAAATCCGCCTCCCAGTTCTCCACTCCCGGGATGTGGATTGCTGACAGGTGGCAAGAGTGAGACTCTGCCCAGCGAATTATCTTTGATACTTCCATCATTGCTAGGGAGCTTCTTGTCCCTCCCTGATGGTTGATGTAAGCTACAGTCGTGATGTTGTCCGACTGAAACCTGATGAACCCCCGAGTTATTAACTGGGGCCAAGCCAGAAGGGCATTGAGAACTGCTCTCAATTCCAGAATGTTTATTGGAAGGAGACTCTCCTCCTGATTCCATAGTCCCTGAGCCTTCAGAGAATTCCAGACAGCGCCCCAACCTAGTAGGCTGGCGTCTGTTGTTACAATTGTCCAGTCTGGCCTGCTGAATGGCATCCCCCTGGACAGGTGTGGCCGATGAAGCCACCATAGAAGAGAATTTCTGGTCTCTTGATTCAGATTCAGAGTAGGGGACAAATCTGAGCAATCCCCATTCCACTGACTTAGCATGCATAATTGCAGCGGTCTGAGGTGTAGGCGTGCAAAAGGTACTATGTCCATTGCCGCTACCATTAAGCCGATCACCTCCATGCATTGAGCTACTGACGGGTGTTGAATGGAATGAAGGACGCGGCATGCATTTTGAAGTTTTGTTAACCTGTCTTCTGTCAGGTAAATCTTCATTTCTACAGAATCTATAAGAGTCCCCAAGAATGGAACTCTTGTGAGAGGAAAGAGAGAACTCTTCTTTTCGTTCACTTTCCATCCATGCGACCTTAGAAATGCCAGAACTAACTCTGTATGAGACTTGGCAGTTTGAAAGCTTGAAGCTTGTATTAGAATGTCGTCTAGGTACGGAGCTACCGAAATCCCTCGCGGTCTTAGTACCGCTAGAAGGGCACCCAGAACCTTTGTGAAGATTCTTGGAGCCGTAGCCAATCCGAATGGAAGAGCTACAAACTGGTAGTGCCTGTCTAAGAAGGCAAACCTTAGATACCGGTGATGATCTTTGTGGATCGGTATGTGAAGGTAAGCATCCTTTAAATCCACTGTGGTCATGTACTGACCCTCTTGGATCATGGGTAAGATTGTCCGAATAGTTTCCATTTTGAACGATGGAACTCTTAGGAATTTGTTTAGAGTCTTTAAATCTAAGATTGGCCTGAAAGTTCCCTCTTTTTTGGGAACCACAAACAGGTTTGAGTAGAACCCTTGTCCTTGTTCCGACCACGGAACCGGATGGATCACTCCCATTGTTAACAGATCTTGTACGCAGCGTAGAAACGCTTCTTTCTTTATCTGGTTTGTTGACAACCTTGACAGATGAAATCTCCCTCTTGGGGGAGATAATTTGAAGTCTAGAAGGTATCCCTGAGATATGATCTCTAGTGCCCAGGGATCCTGAACATCTCTTGCCCAGGCCTGGGCGAAAAGAGAGAGTCTGCCCCCTACTAGATCCGGTCCCGGATCGGGGGCTCTCGGTTCATGCTGTCTTTGGGGCAGCAGCAGGTTTCCTGGCCTGCTTGCTTTTGTTCCAGGACTGGTTAGGCTTCCAGCCTTGCCTGTAACGAGCAACAGCTCCTTCCTGTTTTGGTGCAGTGGAGGTTGATGCTGCTCCTGTTTTGAAATTCCGAAAGGGACGAAAATTAGACTGTCTAGCCTTAGCTTTGGCCTTGTCTTGAGGTAGGGCGTGGCCCTTACCTCCCGTAATGTCAGCGATAATTTCTTTCAAACCGGGCCCGAATAAGGACTGCCCCTTGAAAGGTATATTAAGTAATTTGGACTTAGAAGTAACATCAGCTGACCAGGATTTTAGCCACAGTGCTCTGCGTGCCTGTATGGCGAATCCTGAGTTCTTAGCCGTAAGTTTGGTTAAATGTACTACGGCCTCCGAAATGAAAGAATTAGCTAGTTTAAGGACTCTAAGCCTGTCCGTAATGTCGTCTAGCGTAGAGGAACTAAGGTTCTCTTCAAGCGACTCAATCCAAAATGCTGCCGCAGCCGTAATCGGCGCGATACATGCAAGGGGTTGTAATATAAAACCTTGTTGAACAAACATTTTCTTAAGGTAACCCTCTAATTTTTTATCCATTGGATCTGAGAAAGCACAGCTATCCTCCACCGGGATAGTGGTACGCTTAGCTAAAGTAGAAACTGCTCCCTCCACCTTGGGGACCGTTTGCCATAAGTCCCGAGTGGTGGCGTCTATTGGAAACATCTTTCTAAATATTGGAGGGGGTGAGAACGGCACACCGGGTCTATCCCACTCCTTAGTAACAATTTCAGTTAGTCTCTTAGGTATAGGAAAAACGTCAGTACTCGCCGGTACCGCAAAGTATTTATCCAACCTACACAGTTTCTCTGGTATTGCAACGGTGTTACAATCGTTGAGAGCTGCTAAGACCTCCCCTAGTAATACGCGGAGGTTCTCCAATTTAAATTTAAAATTTGAAATATCTGAGTCCAATCTGTTTGGATCAGAACCGTCACCCACAGAATGAAGCTCTCCGTCCTCATGCTCTGCGAGCTGTGACGCAGTATCAGACATGGCCCTAGCATTGTCAGCGCACTCTGTTCTCACCCCAGAGTGATCACGCTTGCCTCTTAGTTCAGGTAATTTAGACAAAACTTCAGTCATAACAGTAGCCATATCTTGTAATGTTATCTGTAATGGCCGCCCAGATGTACTAGGCGCCAAAATATCACGCACCTCCCGGGCGGGAGATGCAGGTACTGTCGCGTGAGGCGAGTTAGTCGGCATAACTCTCCCCTCGCTGTTTGGTGAAATTTGTTCACATTGTACAGATTGACTTTTATTTAAAGTAGCATCAATACAGTTAGTACATAAATTTCTATTGGGCTCCACCTTGGCATTGGAACAAATGACACAGATATCTTCCTCTGAGTCAGACATGTTTAACACACTAGCAAAAAAACTTACAACTTGGTTATAATCTTTTTTAGCAAAAAAACGCACTGTGCCTCAAAGAGGTACTAACGATTAAATGACAGTTGAAATAATGAACTGAAAAACAGTTATTGCATCAAACTTTAAAACAACACAACTTTTAGCAAAGGTTTGTTCCCATTAGTAAAAAACAACACTAATTAAATTTGTACATAAGAAAACAAAACAACGTTTTTTATACACAGTCACTATAAGAATTCTCACAGCTCTGCTGAGAGAATTTACCTCCCTTCAAAGAAGTTTGAAGACCCCTGAGATCTGTCAGAGATGAACCGGATCATGCAGGAAATATAAAAGTAGCTGACTGGAATTTTTTGATGCGTAGCAAAGAGCGCCAAAAACGGCCCCTCCCTCTCCCACACAGCAGTGAAGAGAAACGAAACTGTCACAATTAAAGCAAAAAAAAACTGCCAAGTGGAAAATAATGCCCAAATATTTATTCACACAGTACCTCAGCAATGTAAACGATTCTACATTCCAGCAAAAACGTTTAACATGAGAATAGTTATTAAAAGGATTAGTGACCTTTAACACAGTAGTTCCGGTGAAATACCATCCCCAGAATACTGAAGTGTATACATACATGTCATTTTAACGGTATGGCAGGCTTTTCTCATCAATTCCATTCAGAAAATAAAAACTGCCACATACCTCAATGCAGATTCATCTGCCCGCTGTCCCCTGATCTGAAGCCTTTACCTCCCTCAGATGGTCGAGAACAGCAATATGATCTTAACGACTCCGGTTAAAATCATAGTAAAAAATCTCTGTCAGATTCTTCCTCAAACTCTGCCAGAGAAGTAATAACACGCTCCGGTGCTATTTTAAAATAACAAACTTTTGATTGAAGTCATAAAAACTAAGTATAATCACCATAGTCCTCTCACACATCCTATCTAGTCGTTGGGTGCAAGAGAATGACTGGGACTGACGTAGAGGGGAGGAGCTATATGCAGCTCTGCTGGGTGAATCCTCTTGCATTTCCTGTTGGGGAGGAGTTATATCCCAGAAGTAATGATGACCCGTGGACTGATCACACATAACAGAAGAAATATGCCTGTACGCTCCCTTTTTGGAGCCTAACGCAGCCCTTCAGAGAACTCTAAATACCAGCGTTGTTTAGAAGCAGCGCTAGAAAAAAACACGCGTAGCTAACGCACCCCTTTGGCCGCAAAACTCTAAATCTAGGCGATAATTTGGTAAAAACATGTGTGTAAAATATGGCCATGTAGATGTCCAATAAAGAGACAGTTTACACCAAATTTCATATAACTGCATAATAGACACTACTATAAAGAAGAATTTGCACAGATACTGATATAAAAATCCAGTATAAAACCTTTTTAAAACTTACATAGAAGCTCCCAGTTTAGCACTGTTGATGAGGTTAGACTGGGACACCCCCTGAAAGGGGCTGAGAAAGCAGGAAAAGCAGACCCTCCCCTGAATATGAAAAACATAAATTATGCTTACCTGATAATTTTCTTTTCTTCTGACAGGAAGAGTCCACAGCTGCATTCATTACTTTTGGGAATTCAGAAAATGGGCACCAGGAGGAGACAACGACACCCCAACCAAAGGCTTCAAATACCTTCCCCACTTCCCTCATCCCCCAGTCATTCTGCCAAGGGAACAAGGAACAGTAAGAGAAATATCAGGGTGAAAAAGGTGCCAGAAAAAAATAAAAAAATAAATTACTGCTAGCCTCATAAACAAACCGCAGGCGGGAGCTGTGGACTCTTCCCGTCAGAAGAAAAGAAAATTATCAGGTAAGCATAATTTATGTTTTTCTTCTTAAACGGGAAGAGTCCACAGCTGCATTCATTACTTTTGGAAAAACAATACCTAAGCTAGAGGACACTGAATGCAAACAAAGGGTGGGTACAAAAAGGCGGCCCCTTCGAAAGGCACCACAGCCTCAAATTATCCGACACCCTATAAAAATAATAAACGACACGGATAAAAAACCCGAAGCCCAGGTACACATCAGTTACACAACCAGCAAAGCCAAGCTAGAGACCACTCAGCCCCAGAGTCTGCTGAGCACAAACAGCCTCCAAGGAGCCAGCCCCACGGCTCTCGACTTCCACAAAGAGCACCCCCGGCCTAAATGTCAAGGACCTCTATCTGCCCCTCGAGAGAGAGAATAGATCCCCAGAAGAGATCCAAAGGATCATCCCACACGGGCTCAAAACAAATCGATATTATCGATCAGGGAGACTAACTCCCTAGAAAAACAAGGACCTGAAAAGACAGTCCATACTCAGGGAAAAACGTCCCTACGAGGAGTAAACCCCCCGAATAGAACTCTGACAGCTATCACAAACGGCTACGAGGAGTAAACCCCCCGAATAGAACTCTGACAGCTATCACAAACGGCATGCTACCGTCCATCAGGACAGACTTTGTGCAAGGGTTCGAGACCCCCTACACTGCTGTCTTCCATAAAGAGCAACACTTCCCAAGGGAAGAGAGTTTTCAGACTCCAGCATCTAAATATCAGAATCTAACAAATAACAGGAGCCTTACCAGGGTTTTAAACCCCCAGCCTCCTGCTGCCGGAACGGTGGAGCCAGTCACTACTCCACATCTCCCTATTCCAAGATTCTGAGAATGCAAGAAGGGAAAAAAACCCTACAAGGCTAGAAAAACAAAGACCCCCAAGTCGTCACAGATACTGAGGTAACTCCAAATCAAGGAGAACACCCAAGAACTCATCCCCCACTCTAGGGGAGAAAGGGAACTAAAGCAACGGAAACCACCCTACCATAGAGGCAAGACCATTAAGCCAATATCGCCAGCCCAGTTGAAAAGATACCTGGAGTCTACAAGGAACATCAAATGCGCCAGAAGACCAGTAGGGACCCATCAGAGAGACCTAGAACCTAAGCCTCAGGCAGATAGGAATCTCCCATGAGAAACAGAACCCCACCCCCTTCAAAGGGACACGTGGGAACACAAAACCTAAGGTTAAACCGAACCGTCCAAACTCTATCCAGGGAGAGACATAGACCTAGGCCAGAGTCCTCGAAAAACGGAATCGATCGAAAGATCTAACTTCCTGAGAAACCCTAAGCTGCCCCCTATAATTAGGAGCGCACCATCTAAAGTCCCTAGACTTAACAAACTAGCAGACAGCCTCAAACCCAAGAGTTTGAAAGAATTCCTAACCAGTTTAAGAATTCGGCACCCAGTGCTCCTGGATCACAAAGAAAAACCTTGTAGACAAGTTTAACTACGTGTTACACACGCTGGAAAGGTAACAACCAGCACTCGAAGGTGGATGTGAACCCAGATCTTTTGCTTGCCATCCCAGTGAGCTAGATGGAAACCACCCTCCACTAAGCCCCAACAGAGCATTGAGGATAAATGGTCATCTACCTGACCCCAGAAGGGCGACAGTCTGTAACCGACCTCGGACCTCCACTCTCAAGCCCGAAGGCTAGATCTGCACCGAGGTCAAAGAGAACACCTGAGCGTCGAAAGACCATGGTAAGACCAAAGGTAGATCCTATATGGAAGAGACAACAGTCTCTAGAGATCCTTGCAGGATCGGTCTCCCAAAAACCCCTTTAACAGGGTACAGACTGGGAGCCTCGCAGCTCCTCACAGAAGGCAGGGTAACCCCTGCACTCCATCTACTGGAGCAAACGCAACGCTGAGCAAAGGAAGGCTATGCCCACACTTCCAGACCTGATGACCCAACTTAAGCCAGGAAGGAAGGAGATTCCGCCACCGAAAAGTAATGCTATTAGGCTAAAGAGTCCACATCCGGAAGAAACCTCAAGTGAGGACGCAAATCGTTCACCTCTCGGAAAACTAGACAACAGATGTCATACACACCTCCCAACTCCAAAGTAATGGAAACTACGGTTCCAAGTCCCCAGGGACCTTTAAGAACCATGATGACATCTGAAAAAAATAAAACAGACCCGTATTCCAGGCGAATAGCCAGAAAAAGTCAACCTTAGATAAGAACTCACAACCCTCCGCTCGGAGCGTTGGATCTACACACTAGGCCCCATATTTCAAAATCAGATCCGAACCCGGAGTCCATATCAATAGGCCAAGTGACATTCAGAATCCAACAGGATTCAATCAGCACCACGAGGGTGACATGAACCCAAGTAACAGCAGAAAGCGCCTGACCAGTACCTGCCTGGTATAAGAACACTACAGAACTGTCCAAGGTCCAAGAAAATTTGACCCGAAGGTTCGATAAATAAACTAGAAAACATAACTCTGTTATCCAAAAGTGTGCAACTTCCGTAGAAGTGCCCATGCGACCACAAAATCGCAAGTATCGGTTCCAGAGAAGAACGTTCCCAAAATGGAAGTATATCAGACATGAGCTTTAAGAAAAACAAATCAAACACATTCTAACCGGATCAAAATAAAAGGAAGGCAGCACCCACGGGTGAACGCCCAAGGTGAATGGGAACGCCAACGGGACCAGCCGATCAGAGGCCCCATCCACCCAAGCTCAGAACTGGAACCGAAACATAAAAGAAAAAAGAAAAAAAGAAAAATGTAGACGTTAAGGAGATTAGCTTCATCCACAAACATCTAATCCAGCTTGCCATCCAGCATCTAAGGCCTCGGATCCCTCGGCCCCTAGGACTGGAATCCTCTAACATCGCCAAAACATTTCTTAAAAGGACACAAAGACGTCCCAGCCTATAACGGAAGGCAAAATCATCCCTCGCCAGGACAATGAAAGACCCTGGCCCCGAGGTTGGGGCCCCTGAAGCCTCAGACCAACGCATCCCCAGGAGGCCGAACTATATCAGGCGATCCCATGCACGACAGGCCATGGTTAACAGAACACAGACAAGTAATATTTCACTTGGGAGATATAAATGAGCCAGCGCCATAGAAATGGCCATGCGGAAACCGTGCCATCACCTCTGGAGGAAAAAAGCCACCCTCCGGAGGATTAAAGGCCATAGGGACACCTGCTTGCGTAGCCAAGAAAGGGCCTGTGGCGCGCACCTCACAGGACATGAAAACCTCGGAGGCGGATGGCTCAACGCACTCTAAGGACCTTGATTTGGGAGAAGAGAGTACTCTAGAACGGCAATCGGAACATAACTGATGGGCATGGATAACCCGGGCCATTTCATATTCATCACAAGACGCATTCTCCGTATTGGAGACATCTGTGTCTAAGATATCAGAATCCTCCATAATCTTGGGATTACAAAAATGACAAACACTAACTGGTATTGTTTTTACACCCCCAATGGCTGGGGCACTCACCACCTCCTGTGAACCAGACAACCCACGAGCAGACTCTCTCTGTCGCCAGTCAGCATACGGAAGTGAGAAACAACGTAACCGCACCCGTCACGAGGTGCACCGTGCCAGTCACAAAAAGGGCACGCAATCTCAAGAGATCACGCCATTAAGATAAGGCCGTTATGTTCCGTAAAAGCCATGAGCCTAAGTATTGCTACACATTAGCAGATAGAACCATATAACAAACATGATTAAAGTCCACCCTGTTCAATAACCCACCTCAGGAGATATTAACCCATGATTCCTTTATTTTTTTTTATTTTTTTAATTTTAAATTCTTTATTGATACATTTACAATACAGTCATAATGAAAAACATCAGTTGTCAATGTTACATGAGCGGTAACCATAGCCAATAAATTGTGCATGATGGTAGGACAATCCAAGCATAGACCTAAGTATACAATAAGAGAACTGAGTTCTCAAAGTTCCCAGCGAAATATAATGTCCTTCAACATAATAGGGAAACAACATTGGCATTCAACATTAACATATAATTATGACAGTGTGATATTCATTTAACAACACATAATTAACAGACATTTCAGGGCTGACTCACAGATAGTACATGTAGATCGACAAGATAAACCGCTCAGTGAATTAATCTGTGTTTAGATCTCAAACATAAACAATATCTCCAAATGGAAATAAGAAGAGGAGAGGGAAGAGAGAAGTAAAGTATAGTGAAAAGAAAGAAAAAAAGAAAAAAAAGAAAGGGGGGGGTGGGGAAAGGGTGGCGGGTAGGGGGAGGGGAGGGAAAAGGACGGGTGGAGGGGAAGGGAGGAAAAGGGTGAGAAGTTACCATAATGAGGGCAGGTGAGGGGTGAATAATTAATCACAATTCCTTAGGGACCAGAAGGTTTGAGCCATAGGGTCTTGAAGCCCCAAGGCTTATTGTCTTTAACAGGAGTTACGAAGGCCATTAAGCCTAAGAAGTGCTAATCAGGGCTGTACTCCCAAATCAAAGTGTGTTGATCTTCAGAGCTATGAACATGAGACACATAGGCTTCCATTGATTTGAGATATTTTAAGGTTTCCACAATTTGGTCCCAACCTGGGGAGGCCGGTTGTAGCCACATACTAGCGATAGATAGTTTGAGTGCGAGGAATAAATAAACACAGAACATTTTCTGTGGGACAGGTAATTTAGGAGGAAAGATGTGGAACAAGGCCACACTTGGCGTAGTTGGTTTTAGAATACCTTTCGTGTTACAGTAATGAATTGCCTTTTGCCATAGCGGTACAACAACTGGGCAGGACCACCAGATATGAGCTGGGGTGCCTAAGGCATCACAGCCTCTCCAACATTTTGGGGAGTTGGTGTGTGAGATTTTAAATAAGCGGACCGGCGTCAGATGCTTTGCAATAGTATTTTGAGAAACAATTCATATAGGGTGACACAGTGCACCGTTTTTCTGGTTAGTTGAGTCGCTAAGTGCCATACCTGTGGATCATGGGTTATGTTTAGGGAAGATTCCCAACACTTTATCGGTAAGGATTTTAAAAAAAATTGGAGGGCGCAGTACGTCTTGGTAAGAAGACGAGAGCAATTTTTTAAACGAGAGTTTGAGATCCCATTTCACCTCCCATTTAGTTTTAGGACGTAGCGGGTCTTTGTCAAAGCCCCAAGATTTGAGGAAACTCCGTAATCTCCAAAACTCAAATTGGAGAGGGAGTGACGGGTTATACTTCCGGAGAAAAGCCTGGTAAGAAAGTAGGTGGGTCCCTTCATATAGGTCAGAAACATTTGTGATACCCAAGTCCACCCAAAGGAGTGGATGTGTGTCTGGTAATGCAAGAAGGAGGCTCTTTATCTTGTGAGACGGGGACGGATGGGGCGCAATTGTGGGTAGATTATGAATCTTATCCCAAAATTTTAAATTAGTAGTTACAATAGGGTTGACTAAAACCATTCGTGGCCTAGTGTGCGTAGGGAGCCAGATCAGATCTTCGAGGAAACCCCCGGTGGAAGGGAGGCCTGCTCCAGTTCTGCCCATCGACTAAAAGCCGGTGAGCCCCACTGTGTCACATGTGAAAGACGAGCAGCTTCATGATAATAGAGAATGTTAGGAGCAGCTGCCCCCCCCTGCAGGTATAGGTTGTTGCAAGGTGCTGGTGGCAATTCTGGGGACTTTATTTCGCCAAATGAATTTATTACATTGTTGTTGAAATTTGCGGATGAGGGATTTAGATATCGGAATAGGCAGGGATCTAAAGAGGTATGTCAACTTGGGCAGAAGACTCATCTTAAATGCAGCTATGCGCCCCAACCACGACAAAGAGGGAACATTCCATACTTCCGTGGCTTTTGCTATTTCAGACAGCAAAGGGGAAAAATTTAAAGAGAGAATAGTAGGAATACTATGTGACAGGAAAATGCCTAAGTGTCTAATGTGTGAGGTGGACCAACAAAATTTATATCTCCTTTTTAACTCAGTCAATGTTTCCTCAGAGACATGTATAGCATAAGCCTCCGTTTTGGAGACATTAAGCTTATAATAACTAATTGAGGCAAACTTCTCCAATAGAACGAAGAGGTGCGGTAAAGATTCAACAGGGTCCGAGAGTAATATCGTCAGATCATCAGCAAATAAGGCTGTAGTTTGGGTTGTATGATATCCATGATTCCTTTTTAAGATCAAAGGAGTTCCACTGGGACCCTACCTTCTTTCATTAACATTACATGCACATATTGAAATAAAAAGAAAATTTATGCTTACCTGATCAATTTATTTCTTTTTTGACACGATGAGTCCACGGATCATCATAATTACTAATGGGATATTCACTTCCTGGTCAGCAGGAGGAGGCAAAGAGCACCACAGCAGAGCTGTTAAATAGCTCCTCCCTTCCCTCCCACTTCAGTCTTTCGACCGAAGTTAGGAAGAGAAAGGAAAAGCCAAGGTGCAAAGGTGTCTGAAGTTTACAATAACCCACAACCTGTCTAAAAGAACAGGGCGGGCCGTGGACTCATCGTGTCAAAAATAAATAAATTTATTAGGTAAGCATACATTTCCTTTTCGTTTTTAAGATACAATGAGTCCACGGATCATCATAATTACTAATGGGATTCAATACCCAAGCTAGAGTACACAGATGATATGGGAGGGAGAAGACAGGGAACCTAAACGGAAGGCACCACTGCTTGAAGAACCTTTCTCCCAAAAGCGGCCTCAGCCGAGGCAAAAGTAGAACTTTGAAAAAGTGTGAAGAGAGGACCAAGTTGCAGCCTTGCAAATCTGTTCCACAGAATCTTCATTTTTAAATGCCCATGAGGAAGCAACAGCCCTCGTGGAATGAGCCGTAACACTCTCGGGAGGCTGCTATCCAGCAGTCTCATATGCAAAACCTATGATACTCTTCAGCGAAAAAGAAAGAGAAGTAGCTATAGCTTTCTGCCCCTTGCGTTTTCCTGAGAAAACCACAAACAAAGAAGAAGACTGACAAAAGTCCTTAGTCGCCTGCAGGTAAAACTTTAAAGCACAGACCACATCCAAAATGTGCAGAATATCTTCCTTCTGGGAAGAAGGATTAGGACACAAGGAAGGAACAACAAGCTCCTGAGTAATGTTCCAATCAGAAACAACTTTAGGAAGAAATCCTAATTTAATACAAAAAATTACTTCATCTGAATGGAAAGGAAGATAAGGAAACTCTTACTGCAATGTCAAAAGTTCTGACACTCTCCGAGCAGAAAAAATAGCAACAAGAAATAAAAGAAACGCAATATCTAAGGAATGCATAGGCTCAAACGGAGTCCCTTGAAGACTT
Source organism: Bombina bombina (assembly GCF_027579735.1). Taxonomy (NCBI): domain Eukaryota; kingdom Metazoa; phylum Chordata; class Amphibia; order Anura; family Bombinatoridae; genus Bombina; species Bombina bombina. The sequence goes on from NC_069502.1 coordinate 45,599,640, forward strand.
CAGAGAACTAAATTCAGACTCCATGGAATAATAACTGGTTTGAACACAGGCCTGATCCTGACCAAGGCCTGATCAAATGATTGTACATCTGGGACATCTGCCAGACGTTTAAGTAACAAAATAGATAAACCATCCTCCAATCCCTCTTGGAGAAAAAACAAAAGGTCTAGGAATCCTAACTCTACTCCACGAGTAGCCCATGGATTCACAACAATAGAATATCTATGATAAATTTTTCTAGTGGCAGGCTTACAAGCCTGAAACATGGTCTTCAATGAGGAAAAACCCCCGTTTGGATAAAATTAAGCATCCAATCTCCAAGGAGTCTTAGAGAAACTAGACTTGTGAGAAGGAGGGCCCCTGAATTAGAAGGTCCTTCCTCACGGAAACCTCCAAGGTGGCAAAGATGACATGGCCACCAGATCTGCATACCAAACCCTGCGAGGCTAAGCCGGAACTATGAGGATCACTGATGCCCTCTGTTGCTTAATCCGAGCAATGACCAGAGGAAGAAAAGGAAAACGGGGAAAAAAACTGGAGAACACTTCCGGATGGAGTTCCCACTCCCCCGGATGAAGGTCTGCTTGCTCAGGAAAACCGCCTCCCAGTTGTCCACCCCTGGGATGTGGATCGCAGACAGGAAGTAAGAATGAACCTCCGCCCACTGAAGTATCTTGGATACCTCTGTCATCACTAAGAAACTCCTTGTTCCTTCCTGATGATTGATGTAAGCCACTGACGTGATTTGTCCGACTGCAAAACACGATAAACTGGACCGAATCTAACTGAGGCCAGGCCAGAGAGTAGATCGCTCTCAGCTCCAGAAGTTTACCGGAAGAACAGACTCTGGCCAAACCCCCTGAGCCCTTAGGGAGCCCCAGACCCCACCCTAGAAGGCTGGTGTCTATTGTCACAATCACCCAAGGTGGTCTGCGAAAACAGGTTCCCTGAGAAATGATCCAGAGACAACCACCATTGAAGAGAATCCCTTGTCTCCTGTTCTAAAAGCATTCAAGTAGACAATATTGTATAATTCCATCCAATGCCTGAACATGCTTAACTGCAGAGGTCTGAGATGGAACCGAATAACGGGATGATGTCCTGCTGCCACCATCAGCCCGATTAACTTCATGCCCTAAGCCACTGATAGCTGAGGAGTGGACTGAAGAGCTAGACAAGAATCGAAGATCCTTGACTTCCTGACTTCTGTCAGAAAAATCTTCCAAGATAGAGAACCTAATATAGTTCCAAGGAAAGATACCCTTGTACTTGGGACTAAGGAACTCTTTTCCAAATTTACCATCCATCCGTGAGATCCCAGGAAAGATAACAACATTTCCGTGTGAGATCTTGCTTGTTGTAAAAATGGTGCCTAGACTAGGATGTCGTCCAGATAGGGAGCCACTGCAATGCCCGGCAACCGAAGCACTGCCAACAGTGAACCCAGAACCTTTGAGAAAAATCTGGGAGCTTTGGTAAGACCGAAGGACAGAACCATTGGAAGTGTTTGTCTAGAAAGGCAAACCCTAGAAAACTGTGATGATCCCTGTGAATTGGAACATGCAAGTGCGCGTCCTTTAAAACCACAGTTGTCATAAATTGACCCTCTTGGACCAAAAGGAGAATGGAACGAATAGTTTCCATCTTGAAGGATGGTACGCCTTCAAGATGTCTAAACTCCTTGTTTAGATTCTTGATATCTAAAAAAACCCCTGAAGGGTCCCTCCTTGATTGGGAACCATGAACAGAATGGAATAAAATACCAGATCCCGTCTCTGAATCGGAACAGGAACTATTACTCCCAGGTTGGAGAGGTCTCTTACACAGAGCAAGAACACCTCTCTTCTTGTCTGGTCTACAGAAATTTGCCTCTGGGAGGAAAACTTTGAACTCTAAGTTGTATCTCTGGGACCTATTTTCTATTGCCCAGGGAACCTGAACTTCTCGAACACAAGCCTGAGCGAAGACAAAAAGTCTGCCCCCGGATCGGGGGTATGTCCTTCATGCTGTCTTTGATTCAACAGTAGGCTATTTGGACCTTCTTTTTTATTTTATTTTTTTATTGAAATTCTTTAAATTTCAAAAGAGATTATATTCGTCCAGCCAGGACCCAACAAGGTCTTCCCCTTGTAAAGAATTGCTAAAAGCTTAGACTTAGAGCGTACATCCATAGAACAAGGCTCTAACCACAAGGCCCTGTGAGCTTGAACCGAGAAAACTATGTTCCCAGTTTTATAACTTGCAGGGAAAAAATTGAAATAAAGGAACTAACCAATTTGAAAGCTTGTTATCCTATCCTGGATTTTATCCAGGGGAGCTTCTGACTTAGTAGTATCAGACAAGCGCATCAAACCAATATTCCGCCGCACTAGTGACGGTAGCAAAGTACACAGGTGGTTGCCATTGTAAGCCCTAGTGTACATCCTTCTAATTTTCGTCCATAGGACCTTTGAAAACCCCCCATCTATCCTCTAAGGGTATAGTAGTTCTCTTAGCTAAGCTGGAAACTACTCCTTCCACCCTAAGGAATGATAGCCCAGCCTCCATAGCTGAATCGGCGATGGGAAACATCTTTTTTAAATATAGGGAATGCAGTCTTTTCCATTCCTTATAACTAACTGAAAGCACTAGGATAGATTACACCGGTAATGTTGAAGTCGCCCAGGGTAGCTAAAACCTCCTAAAGTAATGAATCGAGGTGTTCAAGCTAATAACTGAAAGAAAAAAAACAACCTCAGGATCAAATAAAATAACAATCCATCTTTCCTCTTTCAGGAAACAGGGAAGAACCATTCGGAATATTAACTACTGAATCAAACAATTTTCTGTTCTAAATGATTGAAAATAATTCCTCTAGTAATGTTTTCTACCTCGTGGGAAAAACATATAATGAATGAAATGCAGAGCAACTCCGGGTGGAGTGAAAAGAAAGCGCAGGGCACTGCATGTGGCCATAAAATTTAGAGGGATACTATAGGAGAAGTTTGTGGCAAAGATTGACCATTGTCAACAGACTCCTAGACAGTAATCGCCTTAGAAGGAGTAGGTTCAGAAAAAAAAAAATAATAATAAAAAATTGACACATAAAAAAAAAAAAAAAACGTTACTGCCTCTTTAAATTTTAAAAAGTAATTGAATTTTTTGTGTGCTCTAGATCCATCCTAAGTCACAAAGGTTAAATGAAATCAATAAACATGTTAAATTGACCCTCTTGGACCAAAAGGAGAATGGAACGAATAGTTTCCATCTTGAAGGATGGTACTCCTTCAAGATGTCTAAACTCCTTGTTTAGACTCTTGAGATCTAAAAAAAAAAACCTGAAGGTTCCCTCCTTGATTGGGAACCACGAACAGAATGGAATAAAATACTAGATCCCGTCCCTGAATCGGAACAGGAACTATTACTCCCAGGTTGGAGAGGTCTCTTACACAGAGCAAGAACACCTCTCTTCTTGTCTGGTCTACAGATAATGTTAATAGCAGAAACTTGCCTCTGGGAGGAAAACTTTGAACTCTAAGCTGTATCCCTGGGACCTATTTTCTATTGGACAGAGAACCTGAACATCTCGAAGACAAGCCCGAGCGAAGAAGAAAAGTCTGTCCCCTACCAGATCCGGTAACCGGATCGGGGGTATGTCCTTCATGCTGTCTTTGATTCAACAGTAGGCTATTTGGCCCTTTTTTTTTTTTTTATTGAAATTCTTTAAATTTCAAAAGAGATTATATTCGTCCAACCAGGACCCAACAAGGTCTTCCCCTTGTAAAGAATTGCTAAAAGCTTAGACTTAGAGTGTACATCCATAGAACAAGGCTCTAACCACAAGGCCCTGTGAGCTGGAACCAAGAAAACTATGTTCCCAGTTTTATAACTTGCAGGAAAAAAATTGAAATAAAGGAACTAGCCAATTTGAAAGCTTGTTATCCTATCCTGGATTTTATCCAGGGGAGCTTCTGACTTAGTAGTATCAGACAAACTCATCACGTCTCTTTAAAACTTAAAAAGAGGCTTTATATTTTTTAGAGCAGCAGAAGGATAAAATAGTACGTAACTATATTAGACCTATCTACACCTCAGCCTAATAATTGATGAGGTGTCCCTCTATCTTTGAAAAACATAAAATCCCCAAACTTTATTTATAACAAGTTACAAGGAATAAAGAGAAGATACTGATGTTATTCTTATTTATAACGGATCCGGAAAGCAGCAGCGGCGCTGTCCGGTCCCACATAAAGAACAACAGTGACTACTGTGCTACCAGGCTTCCTTCCGATATCGTAAGCAAACGAGGAAGTGAGCCATCCGAAACGGCGCCAAACATAGCTCCGACCCCTGTGGGCGTGATACCAGTAACTCCCTCAGCTTGAAAGCTAGGTATCAAGCACCGTATAACGCTCAGCCCTGCACACCTCAGTATCCTTAACTTACACAACTCTAGACTCCAAACGCTATGTGTTTGGAAGCTATCTGTCAGCAACATCATTTCCAATGTATGCATGTCCAGGGCCTATAACCTGAGAAGCCGCTGTGAACCGCCTGGGTGTACTGGGAAGCACAATGCAACCAGTGCTCTCAAAACCAAGCTCCCCCCATCGTGGGCGTTACTGCTATCGATCTCCCGGTCGCCATTGACAAAGTTAAAAATAGCCTCCGGGAGAAACTAGATTCTAGAAAGTACTTGAGTGAAAATAGTGCTACCGCTGATAGGTAGCATCTTAGCCCAAAGACAAACTGATTGGGGTGTAAAGCCAACTGAACCTGCCACAAACACATTCTCTCCTGAGCTTTCTATACTCAGTTATAGATATAAGCCCTTAGTTTCCCAGTGCCTGCATCATCTTTGTACCAATTGCTGTCACAGGGTCCTGCTTCTTATAGAAATGAAGCTATGTCCCCTCCTCTGAGATCTCCCGGACCCAGAATAAAAAGTTAGCACTTACCTTTGAAATCTGCCCGACCCGGACCCAGAATAAAAAGTTAGCACTTACCTTTGAAATCTGCCCGACAGCAGGGCAGCTCAGCAGGTTTGCGAGGTCCTCTCCCTCACATAGCCCTGTGGAAAAAGGATAAAGCCTGAGTAATCTTGCTTAGGCTATCAGGATTAGGGCAGCATAAATTTATGGGAGGCGCAGTGAGAATTATGTCCCACCAGTTCCCATTGCTCTAAAGCCACCAAAAGTTCTACTGAAGAGACTGATATGGACTACAGCTACACCCTAGAACAAAGCAGCACTACTTTAAAAATAATAAACTCTTGATTGAAGAACACCTCACTTTACCTCTTCTTATCACTAACGTAGGCAAAGAGAATGACTGGAGTGGGAGGGAAGGGAGGAGCTATTTAACAGCTCTGCTGTGGTGCTCTTTGCCACCTCCTGCTGACCAGGAGGTGAATATCCCATTAGTAATTATGATGATCCGTGGACTCATCGTATCTTAAAAAAGAAATTATCTTATTGGAATCTGTGCCGTGGAACAGGAACAAGGCCCTTCAAGTGTGACAGATAGTAGCCTCGTTTCTGACATAGACTTGAGTGAATAAAAGCTGAAGCGAAACTCGTCAACGCTAATTGCCAAGGAGCTGTTAATATGAGTCGGGATGGTTTCGCAGAAAGACTCTCCCTGCATCTCCGGACTCTAACCTTCATCCATGCTCTCACTGAGAGGCTGACAGGATTACTTAAAACTCCAGTTTTTAAGAGTACTACCCTCCATAAAAGACTATCTCGAACTTCTGACACTTCTCTGCCAACCTCCTGTGACGAAAGGAAAAGAATGACTGGGGGATGAGGGAAGTGGGGGAGGTATTTGAAGCCTTTGGCTGGGGTGTCGTTGCCTCCTCCTTGTGGCCAGGTTCTGAATTCCCAAAAGTAATGAATGCAGCTGTGGACTCTTCCCGTTTAAGAAGAAAAGACCCATTAGACAAACAGGAGCAAGCAGAAATCTATAGAACTGGGTCTACAGCTGATACTTTGGGGCTTGGTTAGAGTCTGAAAATCAGCACAATGTTATTAAAAAATAAGCAAAACTATGCATTGTAACAAAAACACACCCAGATGGGCTATATAAATGAATCATCTAAAACATTTATACAAATAAAAATCTAGTGTACAGTATCCGTTTAACAGTGGGATCTGTGTACTTTTATAATTTACTGTACCCTCTAAGACACTACAGAACCTGTAACATATTACCAGTTAATGATATTAATAATCTGGTAAGCAGACATTAAACACCTTCCAATTGATTCTAATCTCCGCAGTTTTGCGCTGACCCTTTGTGGATTTACTTCTGATGTTTGTTGCAATTTGAGCAAACCCAGAGTTGGATGACTAGAAGCCAGTGAGCTGGAACTAACAATATCCTATAACACAGAGTTCCTATACATAGCAGTAGCCTTGTGTCCCCTATAACACAAAACATAGCTCTATACATAGCAGTAGCCTTGTGTCACCTATAACACAAAACAAAGCTCTATACATAGTAGTAGCTGTGTGTCCCCCCATAACACAAAACAGAGCCCTATACATAACAGTAGCCTCGTGTCCCCTATAACACAGAGCTCCTATACACAGCAGTAGCCTTGTGTCCCCTATAACACAAAACAGAGCTCTATACATAGCAGTAGCCTTGTGTCCCCTATAACACAAAACAAAGCTCTATACATAGCAGTAGCCTTGTGTCCCCTATAACACAAAACAGAGCTCTATACATAGCAGTAGCCTTGTGTCCCCTATAACACAGAGCTCCTATACATAGCAGTAGCCCCGAGTCCCCTATAACACAAAACAAAGCTCTATACATAGCAGTAGCCTTGCGTCCCCTATAACACAAAACAAAGCTCTATACATAGCAGTAGCCTTGTGTCCCCTATAACACAAAACAAAGCTCTATACATAGCAGTAGCCTTGTGTCCCCTATAACACAAAACAAAGCTCTATACATAGCAGTAGCCTTGTGTCCCCTATAACACAAAACAGAGCTCTATACATAGCAGTAGCCTTGTGTCCCCTATAACATAAAACAGAGCTCTATACATAGCAGTAGCCTTGTGTCCCCCCTATAACACAAAACAGAGCTCTATACATAGCAGTAGCCTTGTGTCCCCTATAACACAAAACAAAGCTCTATACATAGCAGTAGCCTTGTGTCCCCTATAACACAAAACAAAGCTCTATACATAGCAATAGCCTCATGTCCCCTATAACACAAAACAAAGCTCTATACATAGCAGTAGCCTTGTGTCCCCTATAACACAAAACAGAGCTCTATACATAGCAGTAGCCTTGTGTCCCCTATAACACAGAGCTCCTATACATAGTAGTAGCCCCGTGTCCCCTATAACACAAAACAAAGCTCTATACATAGCAGTAGCCTTGCGTCCCCTATAACACAAAACAAAGCTCTATACATAGCAGTAGCCTTGTGTCCCCTATAACACAAAACAAAGCTCTATACATAGCAGTAGCCTTGTGTCCCCTATAACACAAAACAAAGCTCTATACATAGCAGTAGCCTTGTGTCCCCTATAACACAAAACAGAGCTCTATACATAGCAGTAGCCTTGTGTCCCCTATAACATAAAACAGAGCTCTATACATAGCAGTAGCCTTGTGTCCCCCCTATAACACAAAACAGAGCTCTATACATAGCAGTAGCCTTGTGTCCCCTATAACACAAAACAAAGCTCTATACATAGCAGTAGCCTTGTGTCCCCTATAACACAAAACAAAGCTCTATACATAGCAATAGCCTCATGTCCCCTATAACACAAAACAAAGCTCTATACATAGCAGTAGCCTTGTGTCCCCTATAACACAAAACAGAGCTCTATACATAGCAGTAGCCTTGTGTCCCCTATAACACAAAACAGAGCTCTATACATAGCAGTAGCCTTGTGTCCCCTATAACACAAAACAAAGCTCTATATATAGCAGTAGCCTTGTGTCCCCTGTAACACAAAACAAAACTCTATACATAGCAGTAGCCTTGTGTCCCCTATAACACAAAACAGAGCTCTATACATAGCAGTAGCCTTGTGTTCCCTATAAGACAAAACAAAGCTCTATACATAGCAGTAGCCTTGTCCCCCTATAACACAAAACAAAGCTCTATACATAGCAGTAGCCTTGTGTCCCCTATAACACAAAACAAAGCTCTATACATAGCAGTAGCCTCGTGTCCCCTATAACACAAAACAAAGCTCTATACATAGCAGTAGCCTTGTGTCCCCTATAACACAAAACAAAGCTCTATACATAGCAGTAGCCTTGTGTCCCCTATAACACAAAACAAAGCTCTATACATAGTAGTAGCTGTGTGTGTCCCCCCATAACACAAAACAGAGCCCTATACATAGCAGTAGCCTCGTGTCCCCTATAACACAGAGCTCCTATACACAGCAGTAGCCTTGTGTCCCCTATAACACAAAACAGAGCTCTATACATAGCAGTAGCCTTGTGTCCCCTATAACACAAAACAAAGCTCTATACATAGCAGTAGCCTTGTGTCCCCTATAACACAAAACAGAGCTCTATACATAGCAGTAGCCTTGTGTCCCCTATAACACAAAACAAAGCTCTATACATAGCAGTAGCCTTGTGTCCCCTATAACACAAAACAAAGCTCTATACATAGCAGTAGCCTTGTGTCCCCTATAACACAAAACAAAGCTCTATACATAGCAGTAGCCTTGTGTCCCCTATAACACAAAACAGAGCTCTATACATAGCAGTAGACTTGTGTCCCCTATAACATAAAAACAGAATTTATGTTTACCTGATAAATTACTTTCTCCAACGGTGTGTCCGGTCCACGGCGTCATCCTTACTTGTGGGATATTCTCTTCCCCAACAGGAAATGGCAAAGAGTCCCAGCAAAGCTGGTCACATGATCCCTCCTAGGCTCCGCCCACCCCAGTCATTCGACCGACGGACAGGAGGAAATATATATAGGAGAAATCATATGATACCGTGGTGACTGTAGTTAGAGAAAATAATTCATCAGACCTGATTAAAAAAACCAGGGCGGGCCGTGGACCGGACACACCGTTGGAGAAAGTAATTTATCAGGTAAACATAAATTCTGTTTTCTCCAACATAGGTGTGTCATCCTTACTTGTGGGAACCAATACCAAAGCTTTAGGACACGGATGAAGGGAGGGAGCAAATCAGGTCACCTAAACGGAAGGCACCACAGCTCGCAAAACCTTTCTCCCAAAAATAGCCTCCGAAGAAGCAAAAGTATCAAATTTGTAAAATTTGGCAAAAGTGTGCAGTGAAGACCAAGTCGCTGCCTTACATATCTGGTCAACAGAAGCCTCGTTCTTGAAGGCCCATGTGGAAGCCACAGCCCTAGTGGAGTGAGCTGTGATTCTTTCAGGAGGCTGCCGTCCGGCAGTCTCATAAGCCAATCGGATAATGCTTTTAAGCCAAAAGGAAAGAGAGGTAGAAGTCGCTTTTTGACCTCTCCTTTTACCAGAATAAACAACAAACAAGGAAGATGTTTGTCTGAAATCTTTAGTAGCCTCTAAATAGAATTTTAGAGCATGGACTACGTCCAAATTGTGTAACAAACGTTCCTTCTTTGAAACTGGATTCGGACACAAAGAAGGTACAACTATTTCCTGGTTAATATTTTTGTTGGAAACAACTTTCGGAAGAAAACCAGGCTTAGTACGCAAAACCACCTTATCTGCATGGGACACCAGATAGGGCGGAGAACACTGCAGAGCAGATAACTCTGAAACTGTTCTAGCAGAAGAAATTGCAACCAAAAACAAAACTTTCCAAGATAATAACTTAATATCTACGGAATGTAAGGGTTCAAACGGAACCCCTTGAAGAACTGAAAGAACTAGATTTAGACTCCAGGGAGGAGTCAAAGGTCTGTAAACAGGCTTGATTCTAACCAGAGCCTGAACAAATGCTTGAACATCTGGCACAGCTGCCAGCCTTTTGTGAAGTAAAACAGATAAAGCAGAGATCTGTCCCTTCAGAGAACTTGCAGATAATCCTTTCTCCAAACCTTCTTGTAGAAAGGATAGAATCTTAGGAATTTTTATCTTGTTCCATGGGAATCCTTTAGATTCACACCAACAGATATATTTTTTCCATATTTTATGGTAAATTTTTCTAGTTACAGGCTTTCTAGCCTGAATCAGAGTATCTATTACAGAATCTGAAAACCCACGCTTTGATAAAATCAAGCGTTCAATCTCCAAGCCGTCAGTTGGAGGGAAACCAGATTCGGATGTTCGAATGGACCTTGAACAAGAAGGTCCTGTCTCAAAGGTAGCTTCCATGGTGGAGCCGATGACATATTCACCAGGTCTGCATACCAAGTCCTGCGTGGCCACGCAGGAGCTATCAAGATCACCGAAGCCCTCTCCTGATTGATCCTGGCTACCAGCCTGGGAATGAGAGGAAACGGTGGGAATACATAAGCTAGGTTGAAGGTCCAAGGTGCTACTAGTGCATCTACTAGAGTCGCCTTGGGATCCCTGGATCTGGACCCGTAGCAAGGAACCTTGAAGTTCTGACGAGACGCCATCAGATCCATGTCTGGAATGCCCCATAATTGAGTTATTTGGGCAAAGATTTCCGGATGGAGTTCCCACTCCCCCGGATGGAATGTCTGACGACTCAGAAAATCCGCTTCCCAATTTTCCACTCCTGGGATGTGGATTGCAGACAAGTGGCAGGAGTGATCCTCCGCCCATTGAATTATTTTGGTCACTTCTTCCATCGCCAGGGAACTCCTTGTTCCCCCCTGATGATTGATATATGCAACAGTCGTCATGTTGTCTGATTGAAACCTTATGAATTTGGCCTTTGCTAGTTGAGGCCAAGCCTTGAGAGCATTGAATATCACTCTCAGTTCCAGAATGTTTATCGGGAGAAGAGATTCTTCCCGAGACCATAGACCCTGAGCTTTTAGGGGTTCCCAGACCGCGCCCCAGCCCACCAGACTGGCGTCGGTCGTGACAATGACCCACTCTGGTCTGCGGAAGCTCATTCCCTGTGACAGATTGTCCAGGGTCAGCCACCAACGGAGTGAATCTCTGGTCTTTTGATCTACTTGAATCGTCGGAGACAAGTCTGTATAATCCCCATTCCACTGTCTGAGCATGCACAGTTGTAATGGTCTTAGATGAATTCGTGCAAAAGGAACTATGTCCATTGCTGCAACCATCAATCCTATTACTTCCATGCACTGCGCTATGGAAGGACGAAGAACAGAATGAAGTACTTGACAAGAGCTTAGAATTTTTGATTTTCTGACCTCTGTCAGAAAAATCCTCATTTCTAAGGAATCTATTATTGTTCCCAAGAAGGGAACTCTTGTTGACGGGGACAGAGAACTTTTTTCTTTGTTCACCTTCCATCCGTGAGATCTGAGAAAGGCTAGGACGATGTCCGTATGAGCCTTTGCTTTTGACAGAGACGACGCTTGAATCAGGATGTCGTCCAAGTAAGGTACTACTGCAATGCCCCTTGGTCTTAGAACCGCTAGAAGGGACCCTAGTACCTTTGTGAAAATCCTTGGAGCAGTGGCTAATCCAAATGGAAGTGCCACAAACTGGTAATGCTTGTCCAGAAAAGCGAACCTTAGGAACTGATGATGTTCCTTGTGGATAGGAATATGTAGGTACGCATCCTTTAAATCCACGGTAGTCATAAATTGATTTTCCTGGATAGTAGGTAGGATCGTTCGAATAGTTTCCATTTTGAACGATGGAACCTTGAGAAATTTGTTTAGGATCTTGAGATCCAAAATTGGTCTGAATGTTCCCTCTTTTTTGGGAACTATGAACAGGTTGGAATAAAAACCCATCCCTTGTTCTCTTATTGGAACTGGATGAATCACTCCCATCTTTAACAGGTCTTCTACACAATGTAAGAATGCCTGTCTTTTTATTTGGTTTGAAGATAATTGAGACCTGTGGAACCTTCCCCTTGGGGGTAGTTCCTTGAATTCCAGGAGATAACCTTGAGAAACTATTTCTAGCGCCCAAGGATCCTGAACATCTCTTGCCCAAGCCTGAGCAAAGAGAGAAAGTCTGCCCCCCACCAGATCCGGTCCCGGATCGGGGGCCATCCCTTCATGCTGTTTTGGTAGCAGTGGTAGGCTTCTTGGCCTGCTTACCCTTGTTCCAGCCTTGCATTGGTCTCCAGGCTGGTTTGGGTTGTGAAGTATTACCCTCTTGCTTAGAGGATGTAGAATTAGAGGCTGGTCCGTTTCTGCGAAAGGGACGAAAATTAGGCTTATTTTTAGCCTTAAAAGACCTATCCTGTGGGAGGGCGTGGCCCTTTCCCCCAGTGATGTCTGAAATAATCTCTTTCAAATCAGGTCCAAATAATGTTTTACCCTTGAAAGGGATGTTAAGCAATTTTGTCTTGGAAGACACATCCGCTGACCAAGACTTTAGCCAAAGCGCTCTGCGCGCCACGATAGCAAACCCTGAATTTTTCGCCGCTAATCTAGCTAATTGCAAAGCGGCATCTAAAATAAAAGAGTTAGCCAATTTAAGTGCTTGAACTCTGTCCATAACCTCCTCATACGAAGATTCTTTATTGAGCGACTTTTCTAGTTCCTCGAACCAGAAACACGCTGCCGTAGTGACAGGAACAATGCATGAAATTGGTTGTAGAAGGTAACCTTGCTGAACAAAAATCTTTTTAAGCAAACCCTCTAATTTTTTATCCATAGGATCTTTGAAAGCACAACTATCTTCGATAGGAATAGTAGTGCGTTTGTTTAGAGTAGAAACCGCCCCCTCGACCTTGGGGACTGTCTGCCATAAGTCCTTTCTGGGGTCGACTATAGGAAATAATTTCTTAAATATAGGGGGGGGACGGACAAAAGGTATGCCGGGCCTTTCCCACTCTTTATTTACTATGTCCGCCACCCGCTTGGGTATAGGAAAAGCGTCGGGGGGCACCGGAACCTCTAGGAACTTGTCCATCTTACATAATTTCTCTGGAATGACCAAATTGTCACAATCATCCAGAGTAGATAATACCTCCTTAAGCAGTGCGCGGAGATGTTCTAATTTAAATTTAAATGTCACAAAATCAGGTTCAGCTTGTTGAGAAATTTTTCCTGAATCTGAAATTTCTCCCTCAGACAAAACCTCCCTCATGGCCCCTTCAGATTGGTGTGAGGGTATGTCAGAACAGTTATCATCAGCGTCCTCTTGCTCTACAGTGTTTAAAACAGAGCAATCGCGCTTTCTCTGATAAGTAGGCATTTTGGATAAAATGTTTGCTATAGAGTTATCCATTACAGCCGTTAATTGTTGCATGGTAATAAGAATTGGCGCACTAGATGTACTAGGGGCCTCTTGTGTGGGCAAAACTGGTGTAGACACAGAAGGGGATGATGTAGTATCATGTTTACTCCCCTCATTTGAGGAATCATCTTGGGCAATATCATTATCTGTGGCATTGCTGTCCCTACTTTGTTTGGACACTATGGCACAATTATCACATAAATTTAAATGGGGAGACACCTTGGCTTTCATACATATAGAACATAGCTTATCTGATGGTACAGACATGTTAAACAGGCTTAAACTTGTCAACAAAGCACAAAAAACGTTTTAAAATAAAACCGTTACTGTCACTTTAAATTTCAAACTGAAAACACTTTATTACTGAATATGTGAAAAAGTATGAAGGAATTGTTCAAAATTCACCAAAATTTCACCACAGTGTCTTAAAGCATTAAAAGTATTGCACACCAAATTTCAGAGCTTTAACCCTTAAATTAACGGAACCGGAGCCGTTTTTACATTTAACCCCTATACAGTCCCAGCTATATGCTTTGCTGAGACCCAACCAAGCCCAGAGGGGAATACGATACCAAATGATGCCTTCTATAAGCTTTTTCAGTGATTCTTAGCTCCTGACACATGCATCTGCATGCCTTGCTCTCCAAAAACAACTGCGCATTAATGGCGCGAAAATGAGGCTCTGTCTATAATTAGAAAGGCCCCCATCTGAAAAAGGTGTCCAACACAGTGCCTGCCGTTTTTCTAAACAATCCCCAAGATTATAATAACCATTAATAGTTAGAATCTGCAAAATATGCCTAGCAAAGCAATCGTTTTAGCCCAGAAAAATGTCTACCAGTTTTTTAAGCCTTTATGAAGCCCTTTATTCTTTTATTTAACTAAGAAAATGGCTTACCGGTCCCCATAAGGGGAAATGACAGCCTTCCAGCATTACATAGTCTTGTTAGAAATATGGCCAGTCATACCTTAAGCAGAAAAGTCTGCCAACTGTTTCCCCCAACTGAAGTTACTTCATCTCAACAGTCCTGTGTGGAAACAGCAATCGATTTTAGTAACTTCTGCTAAAATCATCTTCCTCTTACAAACAGAAATCTTCATCTTTTTTCTGTTTCAGAGTAAATAGTACATACCAGCACTATTTTAAAATAACAAACACTTGATTGAAGAATAAAAACTACATTTAAACACCAAAAAACTCTTAACCATCTCCGTGGAGATGTTGCCTGTGCAACGGCAAAGAGAATGACTGGGGTGGGCGGAGCCTAGGAGGGATCATGTGACCAGCTTTGCTGGGACTCTTTGCCATTTCCTGTTGGGGAAGAGAATATCCCACAAGTAAGGATGACGCCGTGGACCGGACACACCTATGTTGGAGAAACAGAGCTCTATACATAGCAGTAGCCTTGTGTCCCCCCTATAACACAAAACAGAGCTCTATACATAGCAGTAGCCTTGTTTCCCCTATAACACAAAACAAAGCTCTATACATAGCAGTAGCCTTGTGTCCCCTATAACACAAAACAAAGCTCTATACATAGCAATAGCCTCATGTCCCCTATAACACAAAACAAAGCTCTATACATAGCAATAGCCTTGTGTCCCCTATAACACAAAACAGAGCTCTATACATAGCAGTAGCATTGTGTCCCCTATAACACAAAACAGAGCTCTATACATAGCAGTAGCCTTGTGTCCCCTATAACACAAAACAAAGCTCTATATATAGCAGTAGCCTTGTGTCCCCTGTAACACAAAACAAAACTCTATACATAGCAGTAGCCTTGTGTCCCCTATAACACAAAACAGAGCTCTATACATAGCAGTAGCCTTGTGTCCCCTATAAGACAAAACAAAGCTCTATACATAGCAGTAGCCTTGTCCCCCTATAACACAAAACAAAGCTCTATACATAGCAGTAGCCTCGTGTCCCCTATAACACAAAACAAAGCTCTATACATAGCAGTAGCCTCGTGTCCCCTATAACACAAAACAAAGCTCTATACATAGCAGTAGCCTTGTGTCCCCTATAACACAAAACAAAGCTCTATACATAGCAGTAGCCTTGTGTCCCCTGTAACACAAAACAAAACTCTATACATAGCAGTAGCCTTGTGTCCCCTATAACACAAAACAAAGCTCTATACATAGCAGTAGCCTTGTGTCCCCTGTAACACAAAACAGAGCTCTATACATAGCAGTAGCCTTGTGTCCCCTATAACACAAAACAAAGTTCTATACATAGCAGTAGCCTCGTGTCCCCTATAACAAAAAACAAAGCTCTATACATAGCAGTAGCCTTGTGTCCCCTATAAGACAAAACAAAGCTCTATACATAGCAGTAGCCTTGTCCCCCTATAACACAAAACAAAGCTCTATACATAGCAGTAGCCCCGTGTCCCCTATACCACAAAACAAAGCTCTATACATAGCAGTAGCCTCGTGTCCCCTATAACACAAAACAAAGCTCTATACATAGCAGTAGACTTGTGTCCCCTATAACACAAAACAAAGCTCTATACATAGCAGTAGCCTTGTGTCCCCTATAACACAAAACAAAGCTCTATACATAGCAGTAGCCTCGTGTCCCCCCTATAACACAAAACAAAGCTCTATACATAGCAGTAGCCTCATGTCCCCTATAACACAAAACAAAGCTCTATACATAGCAGTAGCCTTGTCCCCCTATAACATAAAACTAAGCTCTATGCATAGCAGTAGCCTTGTGTCCCCTATAACACAAAACAAAGCTCTATACATAGCAGTAGCCTTGTGTCCCCTATAACATAAAACAAAGCTTTATACATAGCAGTAGCCTTGTGTCCCCTATAACACAAAACAAAGCTCTATACATAGCAGTAGCCTTGTGTCCCCTATAACACAAAAATAAACTCTATACATAGCAGTAGCCTTGTGTCCCCTATAACACAAAACAAAGCTCTATACATAGCAGTAGCCTTGTCCCCCTATAACACAAAACAAAACTCTAGACATAGCAGTAGCCTTGTCCCCCTATAACACAAAACAAAGCTCTATACATAGTAGTAGCCTTGTGTCCCCTATAACACAAAAACAGAATTTATGCTTACCTGATAAATTACTTTCTCCAACGGTGTGTCCGGTCCACGGCGTCATCCTTACTTGTGGGATATTCTCTTCCCCAACAGGAAATGGCAAAGAGTCCCAGCAAAGCTGGTCACATGATCCCTCCTAGGCTCCGCCCACCCCAGTCATTCGACCGACGGACAGGAGGAAATATATATAGGAGAAACCATATGATACCGTGGTGACTGTAGTTAGAGAAAATAATTCATCAGACCTGATTAAAAAACCAGGGCGGGCCGTGGACCGGACACACCGTTGGAGAAAGTAATTTATCAGGTAAGCATTTGTAAAATTTGGCAAAAGTGTGCAGTGAAGACCAAGTCGCTGCCTTACATATCTGGTCAACAGAAGCCTCGTTCTTGAAGGCCCATGTGGAAGCCACAGCCCTAGTGGAGTGAGCTGTGATTCTTTCAGGAGGCTGCCGTCCGGCAGTCTCATAAGCCAATCGGATAATGCTTTTAAGCCAAAAGGAAAGAGAGGTAGAAGTCGCTTTTTGACCTCTCCTTTTACCAGAATAAACAACAAACAAGGAAGATGTTTGTCTGAAATCTTTAGTAGCCTCTAAATAGAATTTTAGAGCACGGACTACGTCCAAATTGTGTAACAAACGTTCCTTCTTTGAAACTGGATTCGGACACAAAGAAGGTACAACTATCTCCTGGTTAATATTTTTGTTGGAAACAACTTTCGGAAGAAAACCAGGCTTAGTACGCAAAACCACCTTATCTGCATGGAACACCAGATAGGGCGGAGAACACTGCAGAGCAGATAACTCTGAAACTCTTCTAGCAGAAGAAATTGCAACCAAAAACAAAACTTTCCAAGATAATAACTTAATATCTACGAAATGTAAGGGTTCAAACGGAACCCCTTGAAGAACTGAAAGAACTAGATTTAGACTCCAGGGAGGAGTCAAAGGTCTGTAAACAGGCTTGATCCTAACCAGAGCCTGAACAAATGCTTGAACATCTGGCACAGCTGCCAGTCTTTTGTGAAGTAAAACAGATAAAGCAGAGATCTGTCCCTTCAGAGAACTTGCAGATAATCCTTTCTCCAAACCTTCTTGTAGAAAGGATAGAATCTTAGGAATTTTTATCTTGTTCCATGGGAATCCTTTAGATTCACACCAACAGATATATTTTTCCATATTTTATGGTAAATTTTTCTAGTTACAGGCTTTCTAGCCTGAATCAGAGTATCTATTACAGAATCTGAAAACCCACGCTTTGATAAAATCAAGCGTTCAATCTCCAAGCCGTCAGTTGGAGGGAAACCAGATTCGGATGTTCGAATGGACCCTGAACAAGAAGGTCCTGTCTCAAAGGTAGCTTCCATGGTGGAGCCGATGACATATTCACCAGGTCTGCATACCAAGTCCTGCATGGCCACGCAGGAGCTATCAAGATCACCGAGGCCCTCTCCTAATTGATCCTGGCTACCAGCCTGGGGATGAGAGGAAACGGTGGGAATACATAAGCTAGGTTGAAGGTCCAAGGTGCTACTAGTGCATCTACTAGGGTCGCCTTGGGATCCCTGGATCTGGACCCGTAGCAAGGAACCTTGAAGTTCTGACGAGACGCCATCAGATCCATGTCTGGAATGCCCCATAATTGAGTTATTTGAGCAAAGATTTCCGGATGGAGTTCCCACTCCCCCGGATGGAATGTCTGACGACTCAGAACATCCGCTTCCCAATTTTCCACTCCTGGGATGTGGATCGCAGACAAGTGGCAGGAGTGATCCTCCGCCCATTGAATTATCTTGGTCACTTCTTTCATCGCCAGGGAAGTCCTTGTTCCCCCCTGATGATTGATATATTCAACGGTCGTCATGTTGTCTGACTGAAACCTTATGAATTTGGCCTTTGCTAGTTGAGGCCAAGCTCTGAGAGCATTGAATATCGCTCTCAGTTCCAGAATGTTTATCGGGAGAAGAGACTCTTCCCGAGACCATAGACCCTGAGCTTTCACGGATTCCCAGACCGCGCCCCAGCCCACTAGGCTGGCGTCGGTCGTGACAATGACCCACTCTGGTCTGCGGAAGCTCATTCCCTGTGACAGATTGTCCAGGGTCAGCCACCAACGGAGTGCATCTCTGGTCTTTTGATCTACTTGAATCGTCGGAGACAAGTCTGTATAATCCCCATTCCACTGACTGAGCATGCACAGTTGTAATGGTCTTAGATGAATTCGTGCAAAAGGAACTATGTCCATTGTTGCAACCATCAATCCTATTACTTCCATGCACTGCGCTATGGAAGGACGAGGAACAGAATGAAGTACTTGACAAGAGCTTAGAAGTTTTGATTTTCTGACCTCTGTCAGAAAAATCCTCATTTCTAAGGAATCTATTATTGTTCCCAAGAAGGGAACTCTTGTTGACGGGGACAGAGAACTTTTTTCTTTGTTCACCTTCCATCCGTGAGATCTGAGAAAGGCTAGGACGATGTCCGTATGAGCCTTTGCTTTTGACAGGGACGACGCTTGAATCAGGATGTCGTCCAAGTAAGGTACTACTGCAATGCCCCTTGGTCTTAGAACCGCTAGAAGGGACCCTAGTACCTTTGTGAAAATCCTTGGAGCAGTGGCTAATCCAAATGGAAGTGCCACAAACTGGTAATGCTTGTCCAGAAAAGCGAACCTTAGGAACTGATGATGTTCCTTGTGGATAGGAATATGTAGGTACGCATCCTTTAAATCCACGGTAGTCATAAATTGATTTTCCTGGATAGTAGGTAGGATCGTTCGAATAGTTTCCATTTTGAACGATGGTACCCTGAGAAATTTGTTTAGGATCTTTAGATCCAAAATTGGTCTGAATGTTCCCTCTTTTTTGGGAACTATGAACAGATTGGAATAAAATCCCATTCCTTGTTCTCTTATTGGAACTGGATGTATCACTCCCATCTTTAACAGGTCTTCTACACATTGTAAGAATGCCTGTCTCTTTATTTGGTTTGAAGATAATTGAGACCTGTGGAACCTTCCCCTTGGGGGTAGTTCCTTGAATTCCAGGAGATAACCTTGAGAAACTATTTCTAGCGCCCAAGGATCCTGAACATCTCTTGCCCAAGCCTGAGCAAAGAGAGAAAATCTGCCCCCCACTAGATCCGGTCCCGGATCAGGGGCTATCCCTTCATGCTGTTTTGGTAGCAGTGGTAGGCTTCTTGGCCTGCTTACCCTTGTTCCAGCCTTGCATTGGTTTCCAGGCTGGTTTGGGTTGTGAAGTATTACCCTCTTGCTTAGAGGATACAGAATTAGAGACTGGTCCGTTTCTGCGAAAAGGGACGAAAATTAGGCTTATTATTAGCCTTAAAAGACCTATCCTGTGGGAGGGCGTGGCCCTTTCCCCCAGTGATGTCTGAAATAATCTCTTTCAAATCAGGTCCAAATAATGTTTTACCTTTGAAAGGAATGTTAAGCAATTTTGTCTTGGAAGACACATCCGCTGACCAAGACTTTAGCCAAAGCACTCTGCGCGCCACGACAGCAAACCCTGAATTTTTCGCCGCTAATCTAGCTAATTGCAAAGCGGCATCTAAAACAAAAGAGTTAGCCAATTTAAGTGCTTGAACTCTGTCCATAACCTCCTCATACGAAGATTCTTTACTGAGCGATTTTTCTAGTTCCTCGAACCAGAAACACGCTGCCGTAGTGACAGGAACAATGCATGAAATTGGTTGTAGAAGGTAACCTTGCTGTACAAAAATCTTTTTAAGCAAACCCTCTAATTTCTTATCCATAGGATCTTTGAAAGCACAACTATCTTCGATAGGAATAGTAGTGCGTTTGTTTAGAGTAGAAACCGCCCCCTCGACCTTGGGGACTGTCTGCCATAAGTCCTTTCTGGGGTCGACTATAGGAAATAATTTCTTAAATATAGGGGGGGAACAAAAACATAATTTATGCTTACCTGATAAATTCCTTTCTTCTGTAGTGTGATCAGTCCACGGGTCATCATTACTTCTGGGATATTACTCCTCCCCAACAGGAAGTGCAAGAGGATTCACCCAGCAGAGCTGCATATAGCTCCTCCCCTCTACGTCACTCCCAGTCATTCGACCAAGGACCAACGAGAAAGGAAAAGCCAAGGGTGAAGTGGTGACTGGAGTATAAATTAAAAAATATTTACCTGCCTTAAAAACAGGGCGGGCCGTGGACTGATCACACTACAGAAGAAAGGAATTTATCAGGTAAGCATAAATTATGTTTTCTTCTGTTAAGTGTGATCAGTCCACGGGTCATCATTACTTCTGGGATACCAATACCAAAGCAAAAGTACACGGATGACGGGAGGGATAGGCAGGCTCTTTATACAGAAGGAACCACTGCCTGAAGAACCTTTCTCCCAAAAATAGCCTCCGATGAAGCAAAAGTGTCAAATTTGTAAAATATGGAAAAAGTATGAAGCGAAGACCAAGTTGCAGCCTTGCAAATCTGTTCAACAGAGGCCTCATTCTTGAAGGCCCAAGTGGAAGCCACAGCTCTAGTAGAATGAGCTGTAATTCTTTCAGGAGGCTGCTGTCCAGCAGTCTCATAAGCTAAACGAATTATGCTACGAAGCCAAAAAGAAAGAGAGGTAGCGGAAGCTTTTTGACCTCTCCTCTGCCCAGAGTAAATGACAAACAGAGAAGACGTTTGTCGAAATTCCTTAGTTGCCTGTAAGTAAAATTTTAGAGCACGGACTACATCCAGGTTGTGCAGTAGACGTTCCTTCTTTGAAGAAGGATTTGGGCATAAAGAAGGAACAACAATCTCTTGATTGATATTCCTGTTAGTAACTACCTTAGGTAAGAACCCAGGTTTAGTACGCAGGACTACCTTATCCGAATGAAAAATCAAATAAGGAGAATCACAATGTAAGGCTGACAATTCAGAGACTCTTCGAGCCGAGGAAATAGCCATTAAAAATAGAACTTTCCAAGATAACAACTTTATATCAATGGAATGAAGGGGTTCAAACGGAACGCCCTGTAAAACATTAAGAACAAGGTTTAAACTCCATGGTGGAGCAACAGTTTTAAACACAGGCTTAATCCTGGCCAAAGCCTGACAAAAAGCCTGGAGGTCAGGAACTTCTGACAGACGTTTGTGTAACAGAATGGACAGAGCTGAGATCTGTCCCTTTAAAGAACTAGCAGATAAACCCTTTTCTAAACCTTCTTGTAGAAAAGACAATATCCTAGGAATCCTAACCTTACTCCAAGAGTAACCTTTGGATTCACACCAATATAGGTATTTACGCCATATCTTATGGTAAATCTTTCTGGTAACAGGTTTCCTAGCCTGTATTAAGGTATCAATAACTGACTCAGAAAACCCACGTCTTGATAAAATCAAGCGTTCAATTTCCAAGCAGTCAGCTTCAGAGAAGTTAGATTTTGATGTTTGAAGGGACCCTGTATCAGAAGGTCCTGTTTCAGAGGTAGAGACCAAGGTGGACAGAATGACATGTCCACCAGGTCTGCATACCAAGTCCTGCGTGGCCACGCAGGTGCTATTAGAATCACTGATGCTCTCTCTTGTTTGATTCTGGCAATCAATCGAGGAAGCAACGGGAAGGGTGGAAACACGTAAGCCATCCTGAAGTCCCAAGGTGCTGTCAGAGCATCTATCAGGACTGCTCCTGGATCCCTGGATCTGGACCCGTAACGAGGAAGCTTGGCGTTCTGTCGAGACGCCATGAGATCTATCTCTGGTTTGCCCCAACGTCGAAGTATTTGGGCAAAGACCTCCGGATGAAGTTCCCACTCCCCCGGATGAAAAGTCTGACGACTTAAGAAATCCGCCTCCCAGTTCTCCACTCCCGGGATGTGGATTGCTGACAGGTGGCAAGAGTGAGACTCTGCCCAGCGAATTATCTTTGATACTTCCATCATAGCTAGGGAGCTTCTTGTCCCTCCCTGATGGTTGATGTAAGTTACAGTCGTGATGTTGTCCGACTGAAACCTGATGAACCCCCGAGTTGTCAACTGGGGCCAAGCCAGGAGGGCATTGAGAACTGCTCTCAATTCCAGAATGTTTATTGGCAGGAGACTCTCCTCCTGACTCCATTGTCCCTGAGCCTTCAGAGAATTCCAGACGGCACCCCAACCTAGAAGGCTGGCGTCTGTTGTTACAATTGTCCAGTCTGGTCTGCTGAATGGCATCCCCCTGGACAGATGTGGCCGAGAAAGCCACCATAGAAGAGAATTTCTGGTCTCTTGATCCAGATTCAGAGAAGGGGATAAGTCTGAGTAATCCCCATTCCACTGACTTAGCATGCACAGTTGCAGTGGTCTGAGGTGTAAGCGTGCAAAGGGTACTATGTCCATTGCCGCTACCATTAAGCCGATTACCTCCATGCATTGAGCCACTGACGGGTGTTGAATGGAATGAAGGGTGCGGCAAGCACTTTGAAGTCTTGTTAGCCTGTCCTCTGTCAGGTAAATCTTCATTTCTACAGAATCTATGAGAGTCCCCAGGAAGGGAACTCTTGTGAGTGGAACGAGTGAACTTTTCTTTTCGTTCACCTTCCATCCATGTGACCTTAGAAATGCCAGCACTAACTCTGTATGAGACTTGGCAGTTTGAAAGCTTGAAGCTTGTATCAGAATGTCGTCTAGGTATGGAGCTACCGAGATTCCCCGCGGTCTTAGTACCGCCAGAAGAGCACCCAGAACCTTTGTGAAGATTCTTGGAGCTGTAGCCAATCCGAATGGAAGAGCCACAAACTGGTAATGCCTGTCTAGGAAGGCAAACCTTAGGTACCGATAATGATCTTTGTGAATCGGTATGTGAAGGTAAGCATCTTTTAAATCTACAGTGGTCATGTATTGACCCTCTTGGATCATAGGTAAAATTGTCCGAATAGTCTCCATCTTGAACGATGGAACTCTTAGGAATTTGTTTAGGATCTTTAAGTCCAGGATTGGTCTGAAAGTTCCCTCTTTTTTGGGAACCACAAACAGATTTGAGTAAAACCCCTGTCCCTGTTCCGATCGTGGAACTGGATGGATTACTCCCATTAACAAGAGCTCTTGTACGCAGCGTAGAAACGCCTCTTTCTTTGTCTGGATTGTTGACAATCTTGACAGATGAAATCTCTCTCTTGGAGGAGAGTATTTGAAGTCCAGAAGGTATCCCTGAGATATTATCTCTAGCGCCCAGGGATCCTGAACATCTCTTGCCCAAGCCTGGGCGAAGAGAGAAAGTCTGCCCCCCACTAGATCCGATCCCGGATCGGGGGCCCTCAATTCATGCTGTTTTAGGGGCAGCAGCAGGTTTCCTAGTCTGCTTGCCCTTGTTCCAGGACTGGTTAGGTTTCCAGCCTTGTCTGTAGCGAGCAACAGCTCCTTCCTGTTTTGGTGCAGAGGAAGTTGATGCTGCTCCTGCTTTGAAATTACGAAAGGAACGAAAATTAGACTGTCTAGTCTTGGCTTTGGCTTTGTCCTGAGGCAGGGCATGGCCTTTACCTCCTGTAATGTCAGCGATAATCTCTTTCAACCCGGGCCCGAATAAGGTCTGCCCTTTGAAAGGTATATTAAGCAATTTAGACTTAGAAGTAACATCAGCTGACCAGGATTTTAGCCACAGCGCCCTGCGTGCCTGAATGGCGAATCCTGAATTCTTCGCCGTAAGTTTAGTAAGATGTACTACGGCCTCCGAAATGAATAAATTAGCTAGTTTAAGGACTCTAAGCCTGTCCGTAATGTCGTCCAGAGTAGCTGAACCAATGTTCTCTTCCAGAGACTCAATCCAGAATGCCGCTGCAGCCGTGATCGGCGCAATGCATGCAAGGGGTTGCAATATAAAACCTTGTTGAACAAACATTTTCTTAAGGTAACCCTCTAACTTTTTATCCATTGGATCTGAAAAAGCACAGCTATCCTCCACCGGGATAGTGGTACGCTTAGCTAAGGTAGAAACTGCTCCCTCCACCTTAGGGACCGTTTGCCATAAGTCCCTTGTGGTGGCGTCTATTGGAAACATTTTTCTAAATATCGGAGGGGGTGAGAACGGCACACCGGGTCTATCCCACTCCTTAGTAACAATTTCAGTAAGTCTCTTAGGTATAGGAAAAACCTCAGTACTCGTCGGTACCGCAAAATATTTATCCAACCTACACATTTTCTCTGGTATTGCAACTGTGTTACAATCATTCAGAGCCGCTAACACCTCCCCTAGTAATACACGGAGGTTTTCCAGTTTAAATTTAAAATTTGAAATATCTGAATCCAGTCTGTTTGGATCAGAACCGTCACCCACAGAATGAAGTTCTCCGTCCTCATGTTCTGCCACCTGTGACGCAGTGTCTGACATGGCCCTAATATTATCAGCGCACTCTGTTCTCACCCCAGAGTGATCACGCTTACCTCTTAGTTCTGGTAATTTAGCCAAAACCTCAGTCATAACAGTAGCCATATCCTGTAATGTGATTTGTAATGGCCGCCCAGATGTACTCGGCGCTACAATATCACGCACCTCCCTCTGAGCGGGAGATGTAGGTACTGACACGTGAGGCGAGTTAGTCGGCATAACTCTCCCCTCGTTGTTTGGTGAAATTTGTTCAATTTGTACAGATTGACTTTTATTTAAAGTAGCATCAATACAGTTAGTACATAAATTTCTATTGGGCTCCACTTTGGCATTGCAACAAATGACACAGGTATCATCCTCTGAATCAGACATGTTTAACACACTAGCAAATAAACTTGCAACTTGGAAATACAATTCAATTAGAATAATATTAAAACGTACTGTGCCTTTAAGAAGCACAGAAGATCTATGACAGTTGAAAATTAATAAATTGAAACAGTTATAGCCTCAATCCTTGTAAACAACACAACTTTAGCAAAGGTTTAATCCCATTAGCAAAGATAACAAATTCTGAAAGCAGGAAACAAATTACAGAATAAACGTTTTTTATCTCAGTCAAACTATAATTCTCACAGCTCTGCTGAGAGAAATTACCTCCCTCAAAATAAGTTTTGAAGACCCCTGAGCTCTGTAGAGATGAACCGGATCATGCAGGGAATACAATGAGTTGCTGACTGAAATATTTGATGCATAGTAAAAGCGCCAAAAAACGGCCCCTCCCCCTCACACACAGCAGTGAGGGAGAACAGAAACTGTCAGAAAAACAGATTAAGCAACTGCCAAGTGGAAAAATAGTGCCCAAACATTTATTCACACAGTACCTCAGCAAATGAAAACGATTTTACATTCCAGCAAAAACGTTAAACATAATCTCTAGTTATTAAACAGCTTTATGTATTTCTTACAGTGTAATTCTAGTGAAGTACCATTCCCCAGAATACTGAAGTGTAAAGTATACATACATGACATTATATCGGTATGGCAGGATTTTCTCATCAATTCCATTGTCAGAAAATAAAAACTGCTACATACCTCTATGCAGATTCATCTGCCCGCTGTCCCCTGATCTGAAGTTTACCTCACTCCTCAGATGGCCGAGAACAGCAATATGATCTTAACTACTCCGGCTAAAATCATAGCAAAACTCTGGTAGATTCTTCTTCAAACTCTGCCAGAGAGGTAATAACACACTCCGGTGCTATTTTAAAATAACAAACTTTTGATTGAAGATATAAAACTAAGTATAATCACCATAGTCCTCTCACACATCCTATCTAGTCGTTGGGTGCAAGAGAATGACTGGGAGTGACGTAGAGGGGAGGAGCTATATGCAGCTCTGCTGGGTGAATCCTCTTGCACTTCCTGTTGGGGAGGAGTAATATCCCAGAAGTAATGAAGACCCGTGGACTGATCACACTTAACAGAAGAAAGGTATGCCGGGCCTTTCCCACTCTTTATTTACTATGTCCGCCACCCGCTTGGGTATAGGAAAAGCGTCGGGGGGCACCGGAACCTCTAGGAACTTGTCCATCTTACATAATTTCTCTGGAATGACCAAATTGTCACAATCATCCAGAGTAGATAACACCTCCTTAAGCAGTGCGCGGAGATGTTCTAATTTAAATTTAAATGTCACAACATCAGGTTCAGCTTGATGAGAAATTTTTCCTGAATCTGAAATTTCTCCATCAGACAAAACCTCCCTCATGGCCCCTTGAGATTGGTGTGAGGGTATGTCAGAACAGTTATCATCAGCGTCCTCTTGCTCTTCAGTGTTTAAAACAGAGCAATCGCGCTTTCTCTGATAAGTAGGCATTTTGGATAAAAGATTTGCTATGGAGTTATCCATTACAGCCGTTAATTGTTGCATGGTAATAAGTATTGGCGCACTAGATGTACTAGGGGCCTCCTGTGTGGGCATAACTGGTGTAGACACAGTAGGGGATGATGTAGTATCATGTTTACTCCCCTCATTTGAGGAATCATCTTGGGCAATATCATTATCTGTTGCATTACTGTCCTTACTTTGTTTGGACACTATGGCACAATTATCACATAAATTTAAATGGGGAGACACATTGGCTTTCATACATATAGAACATAGCTTATCTGATGGTACAGACATGTTAAACAGGCTTAAACTTGTCAACAAAGCACAAAAAACGTTTTAAAATAAAACCGTTACTGTCACTTTAAATTTCAAACTGAAAACACTTTATTACTGAATATGTGAAAAAGTATGAAGGAATTGTTCAAAATTCACCAAAATTTCACCACAGTGTCTTAAAGCATTAAAAGTATTGCACACCAAATTTCAGAGCTTTAACCCTTAAATTAACGGAACCAGAGCCGTTTTTACATTTAACCCCTATACAGTCCCAGAATGAGGCTCTGTCTATAACTAGAAAGGCCCCCATCTGAAAAAGGTGTCCAACACAGTGCCTGCCGTTTTTCTAAACGTTCCCCAAGATTATAATACCAATAATTAGTTAGAATCTGCATAATATGCCTAGTAAAGCAATTGTTTTAGCCCAGAAAAATGTCTACCAGTTTTGAAGCCCTTTTTGAAGCCCTTTATTCTTTTATGTTTAACTAAGAAAATGGCTTACCGGTCCCCATGAGGGGAAATGACAGCCTTCCAGCATTACATGGTCTTGTTAGAAATATGGCTAGTCATACCTTAAGCAGAAAAGACTGCTAACTGTTTCCCCCAACTGAAGTTACTTCATCTCAACAGTCCTGTGTGGAAACAGCAATCGATTTTAGTTACTGTCTGCTAAAATCATCTTCCTCTTACAAACAGAAATCTTCATCCTTTTCTGTTTCAGAGTAAATAGTACATACCAGCACTATTTTAAAATAACAAACACTTGATAGAAGAATAAAACTACATTTAAACACCAAAAAACTCTTAACCATCTCCGTGGAGATGTTGCCTGTGCAACGGCAAAGAGAATGACTGGGGTGGGCGGAGCCTAGGAGGGATCATGTGACCAGCTTTGCTGGGACTCTTTGCCATTTCCTGTTGGGGAAGAGAATATCCCACAAGTAAGGATGACGCCGTGGACCGGACACACCAATGTTGGAGAAACAAAGCTCTATACATAGCAGTAGCCCTGTGTCCCCTATAACACAAAACAAAGCTCTATACATAGCAGTAGCCTTGTGTCCCCTATAACACAAAACAAAGCTCTATACATAGCAGTTTCCCGTGTCCCCTATAACATAAAACAAAGCTCTATACATAGCAGTAGCCTTGTGTCCCTTATAACACAAAACAAAGCTCTATACATAGCTGTAGCCTTGTCCCCTATAACACAAAACAAAGCTCTATACATAGCAGTAGCCTTGTGTCCCCTATAACACAAAACAAAGCTCTATACATAGCAGTAGCCTTGTGTCCCCCTATAACACAAAACAAAGCTCTATACATAGCAGTAGCCCTGTGTCCCCTATAACACAAAACAAAGCTCTATACATAGCAATAGCCTTGTGTCCCCTATAACACAAAACAGAGCTCTATACATAGCAGTAGCCTTGTCCCCCTATAACACAAAACAGAGCTCTATACATAGCTGTAGCCTTGTGTCCCCTATAACACAGAACAAAGCTCTATACATAGCAGTAGCCTCGTGTCCCCTATAACACAGAACAAAGCTCTATACATAGCAGTAGCCTCGTGTCCTCTATAACACAAAACAAAGCTCTATACATAGCAGTAGCCTTGTGTCCCCTATAACACAAAACAAAGCTCTATACATAGCAGTAGCCTTGTGTCCCCTATAACACAAAACAAAGCTCTATACATAGCAGTAGCCCTGTGTCCCCTATAACACAAAACAAAGCTCTATACATAGTAGTAGCCCTGTGTCTCCTATAACACAAAACAAAGCTCTATACATAGCAGTAGCCCCGTGTCCACTATAACATAAAACAAAGCTCTATACATAGCAGTAGCCTTGTCCCCCTATAACACAAAACAAAGCTCTATACATAGTAGTAGCCCTGTGTCCCCTATAACACAAAACAAAGCTCTATACATAGCAGTAGCCCCGTGTCCCCTATAACATAAAACAAAGCTCTATACATAGCAGTAGCCGTGTCCCCTATAACACAAAACAAAGCTCTATACATAGCAGTAGCCTTGTGCCCCCTGTAACACAAAACAAAGCTCTATACATAGCAGTAGCCTTGTGTCCCCTATAACACAAAACAAAGCTCTATACATAGCAATAGCCTCATGTCCCCTATAACACAAAACAAAGCTCTATACATAGCAATAGCCTCGTGTCCCCTATAACACAAAACAGAGCTCTATACATAGCAGTATCCTTGTGTCCCCTATAACACAAAACAAAGCTCTATATATAGCAGTAGCCTTGTGTCCCCTGTAACACAAAACAAAACTCTATACATAGCAGTAGCCTTGTGTCCCCTATAACACAAAACAAAGCTCTATATATAGCAGTAGCCTTGTGTCCCCTGTAACACAAAACAAAGCTCTATACATAGCAGTAGCCTTGTGTCCCCTATAACACAAAACAAAGCTCTATACATAGCAGTAGCCTTGTGTCCCCGATAACACAAAAAAAAGCTCTATACATAGCAGTAGCCTTGTGTCCCCTATAACACAAAACAGAGCTCTATACATAGCAGTAGCCTTGTGTCCCCTATAACACAAAACAAAGCTCTATACATAGCAGTAGCCTTGTGTCCCCTATAACACAAAACAGAGCTCTATACATAGCAGTAGCCTTGTGTCCCCTATGACACAAAACAAAGCTCTATAAATAGAATAGCCTTGTGTCCCCTATAACACAAAACAGAGCTCTATACATAGCAGTAGCCTTGTGTCCCCTATAAGACAAAACAAAGCTCTATACATAGCAGTAGCCTTGTGTCCCCTGTAACACAAAACAAAGCTCTATACATAGCAGTAGCCTTGTGTCCCCTATAAGACAAAACAAAGCTCTATACATAGCAGTAGCCCCGTGTCCCCTATACCACAAAACAAAGCTCTATACATAGCAGTAGCCTTGTGTCCCCTATAACACAAAACAAAGCTCTATACATAGCAGTAGCCTTGTGTCCCCTATAACACAAAACAAAGCTCTATACATAGCAGTAGCCTCGTGTCCCCTATAACACAAAACAAAGCTCTATACATAGCAGTAGCCCTGTGTCCCCTATAACACAAAACAAAGCTCTATACATAGTAGTAGCCCTGTGTCTCCTATAACACAAAACAAAGCTCTATACATAGCAGTAGCCCCGTGTCCACTATAACATAAAACAAAGCTCTATACATAGCAGTAGCCTTGTCCCCCTATAACACAAAAACATAATTTATGTAAGAACTTACCTGATAAATTCATTTCTTTCATATTAGCAAGAGTCCATGAGCTAGTGACGTATGCGATATACATTCCTACCAGGAGGGGCAAAGTTTCCCAAACTTCAAAATGCCTATAAATACACCCCTCACCACACCCACAATTCAGTTTAACGAATAGCCAAGAAGTGGGGTGATAAAAAAGTGCGAAAGCATATAAAATAAGGAATTGGAATAATTGTGCTTTATAAAAAATCATAACCACCACAAAAAAAGGGCGGGCCTCATGGACTCTTGCTAATATGAAAGAAATGAATTTATCAGGTAAGTTCTTACATAAATTATGTTTTCTTTCATGTAATTAGCAAGAGTCCATGAGCTAGTGACGTATGGGATAATGATTACCCAAGATGTGGATCTTTCCACACAAGAGTCACTAGAGAGGGAGGGATAAAATAAAGACAGCCAATTCCTGCTGAAAATAATCCACACCCAAAATAAAGTTTAACGAAAAACATAAGCAGAAGATTCAAACTGAAACCGCTGCCTGAAGTACTTTTCTACCAAAAACTGCTTCAGAAGAAGAAAATACATCAAAATGGTAGAATTTAGTAAAAGTATGCAAAGAGGACCAAGTTGCTGCTTTGCAAATCTGATCAACCGAAGCTTCATTCCTAAACCCCCAGGAAGTAGAAACTGACCTAGTAGAATGAGCTGTAATTCTCTGAGGCGGAGTTTTACCCGACTCAACATAGGCAAGATGAATTAAAGATTTCAACCAAGATTCCAAAGAAATGGCAGAAGCTTTCTGGCCTTTTCTAGAACCGGAAAAGATAACAAATAGACTAGAAGTCTTTCGGAAAGATTTAGTAGCTTCAACATAATATTTCAAAGCTCTAACAACATCCAAAGAATGCAACGATTTCTCCTTAGAATTCTTAGGATTAGGACATAATGAAGGAACCACAATTTCTCTACTAATGTTGTTGGAATTCACAACTTTAGGTAAAAATTCAAAAGAAGTTCGCAACACCGCCTTATCCTGATGAAAAATCAGAAAAGGAGACTCACAAGAACTT
>NC_069502.1:45630841-45723341 GCF_027579735.1 Bombina bombina
ACAGACATAGCCTTCTTTATGGATTCAGAAACAAAATCTCTTATGTTATCAGGAACATTCTGCACCTTAGATGTTGAAGGAACTGCAACAGGCAATGGTACTTTACTAAAGGAAATATTATCTGCATTAACAAGTTTGTCATGACAATCAATACAAACAACAGCTGGAGGAATAGCTACCAAAAGTTTACAGCAGATACACTTAGCTTTGGTAGATCCAGCACTAGACAGCGATTTTCCTGTAGTATCTTCTGACTCAGATGCAACGTGAGACATCTTGCAATATGTAAGAGAAAAAACAACATATAAAGCAAAATTGATCAAATTCCTTAAATGACAGTTTCAGGAATGGGAAAAAATGCCAAAGAACAAGCTTCTAGCAACCAGAAGCAATGAAAAATGAGACTTAAATAATGTGGAGACAAAAGCGACGCCCATATTTTTTAGCGCCAAATAAGACGCCCACATTATTTGGCGCCTAAATGCTTTTGGCGCCAAAAAATGACGCCACATCCGGAACGCCGACATTTTTGGCGCAAAATAACGTCAAAAAATGACGCAACTTCCGGCGACACGTATGACGCCGGAAACGGAAAATAATTTTTGCGCCAAAAAAGTCCGCGCCAAGAATGACGCAATAAAATGAAGCATTTTCAGCCCCGCGAGCCTAACAGCCCACAGGGAAAAAGAGTCAAATTTTTTGAAGGTAAGAAAAAAATGATTAAATCAAATGCATTATCCCAAATATGAAACTGACTGTCTGAAAAATAAGGAAAGTTGAACATTCTGAGTCAAGGCAAATAAATGTTTGAATACATATATTTAGAACTTTATAAACAAAGTGCCCAACCATAGCTTAGAGTGTCACAGAAAATAAGATTTACTTACCCCAGGACACTCATCTACATGTTTGTAGAAAGCCAAACCAGTACTGAAACGAGAATCAGCAGAGGTAATGGTATATATAAGAGTATATCGTCGATCTGAAAAGGGAGGTAAGAGATGAATCTCTACGACCGATAACAGAGAACCTATGAAATAGACCCCGTAGAAGGAGATCACTGCATTCAAATAGGCAATACTCTCCTCACATCCCTCTGACATTCACTGCACGCTGAGAGGAAAACCGGGCTCCAACTTGCTGCGGAGCGCATATCAACGTAGAATCTAGCACAAACTTACTTCACCACCTCCATCGGAGGCAAAGTTTGTAAAACTGAATTGTGGGTGTGGTGAGGGGTGTATTTATAGGCATTTTGAGGTTTGGGAAACTTTGCCCCTCCTGGTAGGAATGTATATCCCATACGTCACTAGCTCATGGACTCTTGCTAATTACATGAAAGAAACAAAGCTCTATACATAGTAGTAGCCCTGTGTCCCCTATAACACAAAACAAAGCTCTATACATAGCAGTAGCCTTGTGTCCCCTATAACACAAAACAAAGCTCTATACATAGCAGTAGCCCCGTGTCCCCTATAACATAAAAGAAAGCTCTATACATAGCAGTAGCCTTGTCCCCTATAACACAAAACAAAGCTCTATACATAGCAGTAGCCTTGTGTCCCCTGTAACACAAAACAAAGCTCTATACATAGCAGTAGCCTTGTGTCCCCTATAACACAAAACAAAGCTCTATACATAGCAATAGCCTCATGTCCCCTATAACACAAAACAAAGCTCTATACATAGCAATAGCCTCGTATCCCCTATAACACAAAACAGAGCTCTATACATAGCAGTAGCATTGTGTCCCCTATAACACAAAACATAGCTATATACATAGCAGTAGCCTCATGTCCCCAATAACACAAAACAAAGCTCTATACATAGCAGTAGCCTCATGTCCCCAATAACACAAAACAAAGCTCTATACATAGCAGTAGCCTCGTGTCCCCTATAACACAAAACAAAGCTCTATACATAGCAGTAGCCTTGTGTCCCCTATAACACAAAACAAAGCTCTATATATAGCAGTAGCCTTGTGTCCCCTGTAACACAAAACAAAACTCTATACATAGCAGTAGCCTCGTGTCCCCTATAACACAAAACAAAGCTCTATACATAGCAGTAGCCTTGTGTCCCCTATAACACAAAACAAAGCTCTATACATAGCAGTAGCCTTGTCCCCCTATAACATAAAACTAAGCTCTATACATAGCAGTAGCCTTGTGTCCCCTATAACACAAAACAAAGCTCTATACATAGCAGTAGCCTTGTGTCCCCTATAACACAAAACAAAGCTCTATACATAGCAGTAGCCTTGTCCCCCTATAACATAAAACTAAGCTCTATACATAGCAGTAGCCTTGTGTCCCCTATAACACAAAACAAAGCTCTATACATAGCAGTAGCCTTGTGTCCCCTATAACACAAAAAAAAGCTCTATACATAGCAGTAGCCTTGTGTCCCCTATAACACAAAAACAGAATTTATGTTTACCTGATAAATTACTTTCTCCAACGGTGTGTCCGGTCCACGGCGTCATCCTTACTTGTGGGATATTCTCTTCCCCAACAGGAAATGGCAAAGAGCCCAGCAAAGCTGGTCACATGATCCCTCCTAGGCTCCGCCTACCCCAGTCATTCGACCGACGTTAAGGAGGAATATTTGCATAGGAGAAACCATATGGTACCGTGGTGACTGTAGTTAAAGAAAATAAATTATCAGACCTGATTAAAAAAACCAGGGCGGGCCGTGGACCGGACACACCGTTGGAGAAAGTAATTTATCAGGTAAACATAAATTCTGTTTTCTCCAACATAGGTGTGTCCGGTCCACGGCGTCATCCTTACTTGTGGGAACCAATACCAAAGCTTTAGGACACGGATGAAGGGAGGGAGCAAATCAGGTCACCTAAATGGAAGGCACCACGGTTTGCAAAACCTTTCTCCCAAAAATAGCCTCAGAAGAAGCAAAAGTATCAAACTTGTAAAATTTGGTAAAAGTGTGCAGTGAAGACCAAGTCGCTGCCCTACATATCTGATCAACAGAAGCCTCGTTCTTGAAGGCCCATGTGGAAGCCACAGCCCTAGTGGAATGAGCTGTGATTCTTTCGGGAGGCTGCCGTCCGGCAGTCTCGTAAGCCAATCTGATGATGCTTTTAATCCAAAAAGAGAGAGAGGTAGAAGTTGCTTTTTGACCTCTCCTTTTACCGGAATAAACAACAAACAAGGAAGATGTTTGTCTAAAATCCTTTGTAGCTTCTAAATAGAATTTTAGAGCGCGAACAACATCCAAATTGTGCAACAAACGTTCCTTCTTTGAAACTGGTTTCGGACACAGAGAAGGTACGATAATCTCCTGGTTAATGTTTTTGTTAGAAACAACTTTTGGAAGAAAACCAGGTTTAGTACGTAAAACCACCTTATCTGCATGGAACACCAGATAAGGAGGAGAACACTGCAGAGCAGATAATTCTGAAACTCTTCTAGCAGAAGAAATTGCAACTAAAAACAAAACTTTCCAAGATAATAACTTAATATCAACGGAATGTAAGGGTTCAAACGGAACCCCCTGAAGAACTGAAAGAACTAAATTGAGACTCCAAGGAGGAGTCAAAGGTTTGTAAACAGGCTTAATTCTAACCAGAGCCTGAACAAAGGCTTGAACATCTGGCACAGCTGCCAGCTTTTTGTGAAGTAACACAGACAAGGCAGAAATCTGTCCCTTCAGGGAACTTGCAGATAATCCTTTTTCCAATCCTTCTTGAAGGAAGGACAGAATCTTAGGAATCTTAACCTTGTCCCAAGGGAATCCTTTAGATTCACACCAACAGATATATTTTTTCCAAATTTTGTGGTAAATCTTTCTAGTTACAGGCTTTCTGGCCTGAACAAGAGTATCGATAACAGAATCTGAGAAACCTCGCTTCGATAAGATCAAGCGTTCAATC
Source organism: Bombina bombina (assembly GCF_027579735.1). Taxonomy (NCBI): domain Eukaryota; kingdom Metazoa; phylum Chordata; class Amphibia; order Anura; family Bombinatoridae; genus Bombina; species Bombina bombina. The sequence continues at coordinate 45,634,734 of NC_069502.1, forward strand.
TCCAAGCAGTCAGCTGGAGTGAAACCAGGTTCGGATGTTCGAACGGACCCTGAACAAGAAGGTCTCGTCTCAAAGGTAGCTTCCAAGGTGGAGCCGATGACATATTCACCAGATCTGCATACCAAGTCCTGCGTGGCCACGCAGGAGCTATCAAGATCACCGACGCCCTCTCCTGATTGATCCTGGCTACCAGCCTGGGGATGAGAGGAAACGGCGGGAACACATAAGCTAGTTTGAAGGTCCAAGGTGCTACTAGTGCATCCACTAGAGCCGCCTTGGGATCCCTGGATCTGGACCCGTAGCAAGGAACTTTGAAGTTCTGACGAGAGGCCATCAGATCCATGTCTGGAATGCCCCACAGCTGAGTGACTTGGGCAAAGATTTCCGGATGGAGTTCCCACTCCCCCGGATGCAATGTCTGACGACTCAGAAAATCCGCTTCCCAATTTTCCACTCCTGGGATGTGGATAGCGGACAGGTGGCAGGAGTGAGACTCCGCCCATAGAATGATTTTGGTCACTTCTTCCATCGCTAGGGAACTCCTTGTTCCCCCCTGATGGTTGATGTACGCAACAGTTGTCATGTTGTCTGATTGAAACCGTATGAACTTGGCCCTCGCTAGCTGAGGCCAAGCCTTGAGAGCATTGAATATCGCTCTCAGTTCCAGAATATTTATCGGTAGAAGAGATTCTTCCCGAGACCAAAGACCCTGAGCTTTCAGGGATCCCCAGACCGCGCCCCAGCCCATCAGACTGGCGTCGGTCGTGACAATGACCCACTCTGGTCTGCGGAATGTCATCCCTTGTGACAGGTTGTCCAGGGACAGCCACCAACGGAGTGAGTCTCTGGTCCTCTGATTTACTTGTATCTTCGGAGACAAGTCTGTATAATCCCCATTCCACTGACTGAGCATGCACAGTTGTAATGGTCTTAGATGAATGCGCGCAAAAGGAACTATGTCCATTGCCGCTACCATCAACCCGATCACTTCCATGCACTGAGCTATGGAAGGAAGAGGAACGGAATAAAGTATCCGACAAGAGTCTAGAAGCTTTGTTTTTCTGGCCTCTGTCAGAAATATCCTCATTTCTAAGGAGTCTATTATTGTTCCCAAGAAGGGAACCCTTGTTGACGGAGATAGAGAACTCTTTTCCACGTTCACTTTCCATCCGTGAGATCTGAGAAAGGCCAGGACTATGTCCGTGTGAGCCTTTGCTTGAGGAAGGGACGACGCTTGAATCAGAATGTCGTCCAAATAAGGTACTACAGCAATGCCCCTTGGTCTTAGCACAGCTAGAAGGGACCCTAGTACCTTTGTGAAAATCCTTGGAGCAGTGGCTAATCCGAAAGGAAGCGCCACGAACTGGTAATGCTTGTCCAGGAATGCGAACCTTAGGAACCGATGATGTTCCTTGTGGATAGGAATATGTAGATACGCATCCTTTAAATCCACCGTGGTCATGAATTGACCTTCCTGGATGGAAGGAAGAATAGTTCGAATGGTTTCCATCTTGAACGATGGAACCTTGAGAAACTTGTTTAAGATCTTGAGATCTAAGATTGGTCTGAACGTTCCCTCTTTTTTGGGAACTATGAACAGATTGGAGTAGAACCCCATCCCTTGTTCTCTTAATGGAACAGGATGAATCACTCCCATTTTTAACAGGTCTTCTACACAATGTAAGAATGCCTGTCTTTTTATGTGGTCTGAAGACAACTGAGACCTGTGGAACCTCCCCCTTGGGGGAAGCCCCTTGAATTCCAGAAGATAACCTTGGGAGACTATTTCTAGCGCCCAAGGATCCAGAACATCTCTTGCCCAAGCCTGAGCGAAGAGAGAGAGTCTGCCCCCCACCAGATCCGGTCCCGGATCGGGGGCCAACATTTCATGCTGTCTTGGTAGCAGTGGCAGGTTTCTTGGCCTGCTTTCCCTTGTTCCAGCCTTGCATTGGTCTCCAAGCTGGCTTGGCTTGAGAAGTATTACCCTCTTGCTTAGAGGACGTAGCACTTTGGGCTGGTCCGTTTCTACGAAAGGGACGAAAATTAGGTTTATTTTTTGCCTTGAAAGGCCGATCCTGAGGAAGGGCGTGGCCCTTACCCCCAGTGATATCAGAGATAATCTCTTTCAAGTCAGGGCCAAACAGCGTTTTCCCCTTGAAAGGAATGTTAAGTAGCTTGTTCTTGGAAGACGCATCAGCCGACCAAGATTTCAACCAAAGCGCTCTGCGCGCCACAATAGCAAACCCAGAATTCTTAGCCGCTAACCTAGCCAATTGCAAAGTGGCGTCTAGGGTAAAAGAATTAGCCAATTTGAGAGCATTGATTCTGTCCATAATCTCCTCATAAGGAGGAGAATCACTATCGACCGCCTTTATCAGCTCATCGAACCAGAAACATGCGGCTGTAGCGACAGGGACAACGCATGAAATTGGTTGTAGAAGGTAACCCTGCTGAACAAACATCTTTTTAAGCAAACCTTCTAATTTTTTATCCATAGGATCTTTGAAAGCACAACTATCCTCTATGGGTATAGTGGTGCGTTTGTTTAAAGTGGAAACCGCTCCCTCGACCTTGGGGACTGTCTGCCATAAGTCCTTTCTGGGGTCGACCATAGGAAACAATTTTTTAAATATGGGGGGAGGGACGAAAGGAATACCGGGCCTTTCCCATTCTTTATTAACAATGTCCGCCACCCGCTTGGGTATAGGAAAAGCTTCTGGGAGCCCCGGCACCTCTAGGAACTTGTCCATTTTACATAGTTTCTCTGGGATGACCAACTTGTCACAATCATCCAGAGTGGATAATACCTCCTTAAGCAGAATGCGGAGATGTTCCAACTTAAATTTAAATGTAATCACATCAGGTTCAGCATGTTGAGAAATGTTCCCTGAATCAGTAATTTCTCCCTCAGACAAAACCTCCCTGGCCCCATCAGACTGGGTTAGGGGCCCTTCAGAAACATTATTATCAGCGTCGTCATGCTCTTCAGTATCTAAAACAGAGCAGTTGCGCTTACGCTGATAAGTGTTCATTTTGGCTAAAATGTTTTTGACAGAATTATCCATTACAGCCGTTAATTGTTGCATAGTAAGGAGTATTGGCGCGCTAGATGTACTAGGGGCCTCCTGAGTGGGCAAGACTCGTGTAGACGAAGGAGGGAATGATGCAGTACCATGCTTACTCCCCTCACTTGAGGAATCATCTTGGGCATCATTGTCATTGTCACATAAATCACATTTATTTAAATGAATAGGAATTCTGGCTTCCCCACATTCAGAACACAGTCTATCTGGTAGTTCAGACATGTTAAACAGGCATAAACTTGATAACAAAGTACAAAAAACGTTTTAAAATAAAACCGTTACTGTCACTTTAAATTTTAAACTGAACACACTTTATTACTGCAATTGCGAAAAAACATGAAGGAATTGTTCAAAATTCACCAAATTTTCACCACAGTGTCTTAAAGCCTTAAAAGTATTGCACACCAAATTTGGAAGCTTTAACCCTTAAAATAACGGAACCGGAGCCGTTTTGAACTTTAACCCCTTTACAGTCCCTGGTATCTGCTTTGCTGAGACCCAACCAAGCCCAAAGGGGAATACGATACCAAATGACGCCTTCAGAAAGTCTTTTCTAAGTATCAGAGCTCCTCTCACATGCGACTGCATGCCATGCCTCTCAAAAACAAGTGCGCAACACCGGCGCGAAAATGAGGCTCTGCCTATGCTTTGGGAAAGCCCCTAAAGAATAAGGTGTCTAAAACAGTGCCTGCCGATATTATTATATCAAAATACCCAAATAAAATGATTCCTCAAGGCTAAATATGTGTTAATAATGAATCGATTTAGCCCAGAAAAAGTCTACAGTCTTAATAAGCCCTTGTGAAGCCCTTATTTACGATCGTAATAAACATGGCTTACCGGATCCCATAGGGAAAATGACAGCTTCCAGCATTACATCGTCTTGTTAGAATGTGTCATACCTCAAGCAGCAAGAGACTGCTCACTGTTCTCCCAACTGAAGTTAATTGCTCTCAACAGTCCTGTGTGGAACAGCCATGGATTTTAGTGACGGTTGCTAAAATCATTTTCCTCATACAAACAGAAATCTTCATCTCTTTTCTGTTTCTGAGTAAATAGTACATACCAGCACTATTTCAAAATAACAAACTCTTGATTGAATAATAAAAACTACAGTTAAACACTAAAAAACTCTAAGCCATCTCCGTGGAGATGTTGCCTGTACAACGGCAAAGAGAATGACTGGGGTAGGCGGAGCCTAGGAGGGATCATGTGACCAGCTTTGCTGGGCTCTTTGCCATTTCCTGTTGGGGAAGAGAATATACCACAAGTAAGGATGACGCCGTGGACCGGACACACCTATGTTGGAGAAACAGAGCTCAATAAATAGCAGTAGCTTTGTGTCCCCTATAACACAAAAACAGAATTTATGTTTACCTGATAAATTACTTTCTCCAACGGTGTGTCCGGTCCACGGCGTCATCCTTACTTGTGGGATATTCTCTTCCCCAACAGGAAATGGCAAAGAGCCCAGCAAAGCTGGTCACATGATCCCTCCTAGGCTCCGCCTACCCCAGTCATTCGACCGACGTTAAGGAGGAATATTTGCATAGGAGAAACCATATGGTACCGTGGTGACTGTAGTTAAAGAAAATAAATTATCAGACCTGATTAAAAAACCAGGGCGGGCCGTGGACCGGACACACCGTTGGAGAAAGTAATTTATCAGGTAAACATAAATTCTGTTTTCTCCAACATAGGTGTGTCCGGTCCACGGCGTCATCCTTACTTGTGGGAACCAATACCAAAGCTTTAGGACACGGATGAAGGGAGGGAGCAAATCAGGTCACCTAAATGGAAGGCACCACGGCTTGCAAAACCTTTCTCCCAAAAATAGCCTCAGAAGAAGCAAAAGTATCAAACTTGTAAAATTTGGTAAAAGTGTGCAGTGAAGACCAAGTCGCTGCCCTACATATCTGATCAACAGAAGCCTCGTTCTTGAAGGCCCATGTGGAAGCCACAGCCCTAGTGGAATGAGCTGTGATTCTTTCGGGAGGCTGCCGTCCGGCAGTCTCGTAAGCCAATCTGATGATGCTTTTAATCCAAAAAGAGAGAGAGGTAGAAGTTGCTTTTTGACCTCTCCTTTTACCGGAATAAACAACAAACAAGGAAGATGTTTGTCTAAAATCCTTTGTAGCATCTAAATAGAATTTTAGAGCGCGAACAACATCCAAATTGTGCAACAAACGTTCCTTCTTTGAAACTGGTTTCGGACACAGAGAAGGTACGATAATCTCCTGGTTAATGTTTTTGTTAGAAACAACTTTTGGAAGAAAACCAGGTTTGGTACGTAAAACCACCTTATCTGCATGGAACACCAGATAAGGAGGAGAACACTGCAGAGCAGATAATTCTGAAACTCTTCTGGCAGAAGAAATTGCAACTAAAAACAAAACTTTCCAAGATAATAATTTAATATCAACGGAATGCAAGGGTTCAAACGGAACCCCCTGAAGAACTGAAAGAACTAAATTGAGACTCCAAGGAGGAGTCAAAGGTTTGTAAACAGGCTTAATTCTAACCAGAGCCTGAACAAAAGCTTGAACATCTGGCACAGCAGCCAGTTTTTTGTGAAGTAACACCGACAAGGCAGAAATCTGTCCCTTCAGGGAACTTGCAGATAATCCTTTTTCCAATCCTTCTTGAAGGAAGGATAGGATCCTAGGAATCTTAACCTTGTCCCAAGGGAATCCTTTAGATTCACACCAACAGATATATTTTTTCCAAATTTTGTGGTAAATCTTTCTAGTTACAGGCTTTCTGGCCTGAATAAGAGTATCGATAACAGAATCTGAGAACCCTCGCTTCGATAAAATCAAGCGTTCAATCTCCAAGCAGTCAGCTGGAGTGAAACCAGATTCGGATGTTCGAACGGACCCTGAACAAGAAGGTCTCGTCTCAAAGGTAGCTTCCAAGGTGGAGCCGATGACATATTCACCAGATCTGCATACCAAGTCCTGCGTGGCCACGCAGGAGCTATCAAGATCACCGACGCCCTCTCCTGATTGATCCTGGCTACCAGCCTGGGGATGAGAGGAAAGGGCGGGAACACATAAGCTAGTTTGAAGGTCCAAGGTGCTACTAGTGCATCCACTAGAGCCGCCTTGGGATCCCTGGATCTGGACCCGTAGCAAGGAACTTTGAAGTTCTGACGAGAGGCCATCAGATCCATGTCTGGAATGCCCCACAGCTGAGTGACTTGGGCAAAGATTTCCGGATGGAGTTCCCACTCCCCCGGATGCAATGTCTGACGACTCAGAAAATCCGCTTCCCAATTTTCCACTCCTGGGATGTGGATAGCAGACAGGTGGCAGGAGTGAGACTCCGCCCATAGAATGATTTTGGTCACTTCTTCCATCGCTAGGGAACTCCTTGTTCCCCCCTGATGGTTGATGTACGCAACAGTTGTCATGTTGTCTGATTGAAACCGTATGAACTTGGCCCTCGCTAGCTGAGGCCAAGCCTTGAGAGCATTGAATATCGCTCTCAGTTCCAGAATATTTATCGGTAGAAGAGATTCTTCCCGAGACCAAAGACCCTGAGCTTTCAGGGATCCCCAGACCGCGCCCCAGCCCATCAGACTGGCGTCGGTCGTGACAATGACCCACTCTGGTCTGCGGAATGTCATCCCTTGTGACAGGTTGTCCAGGGACAGCCACCAACGGAGTGAGTCTCTGGTCCTCTGATTTACTTGTATCTTCGGAGACAAGTCTGTATAGTCCCCATTCCACTGACTGAGCATGCACAGTTGTAATGGTCTTAGATGAATGCGCGCAAAAGGAACTATGTCCATTGCCGCTACCATCAACCCGATCACTTCCATGCACTGAGCTATGGAAGGAAGAGGAACGGAATGAAGTATCCGACAAGAGTCTAGAAGTTTTGTTTTTCTGGCCTCTGTTAGAAAAATCCTCATTTCTGAGGAGTCTATAATTGTTCCCAAGAAGGGAACCCTTGTTGACGGGGATAGAGAACTCTTTTCCACGTTCACTTTCCATCCGTGAGATCTGAGAAAGGCCAGGACGATGTCCGTGTGAGCCTTTGCTTGAGGAAGGGACGACGCCTGAATCAGAATGTCGTCCAAGTAAGGTACTACAGCAATGCCCCTTGGTCTTAGCACAGCTAGAAGGGACCCTAGTACCTTTGTGAAAATCCTTGGAGCAGTGGCTAATCCGAAAGGAAGCGCCACGAACTGGTAATGTTTGTCCAGGAATGCGAACCTTAGGAACCGATGATGTTCCTTGTGGATAGGAATATGTAGATACGCATCCTTTAAATCCACCGTGGTCATGAATTGACCTTCCTGGATGGAAGGAAGAATAGTTCGAATGGTTTCCATCTTGAACGATGGAACCTTGAGAAACTTGTTTAAGATCTTGAGATCTAAGATTGGTCTGAACGTTCCCTCTTTTTTGGGAACTATGAACAGATTGGAGTAGAACCCCATCCCTTGTTCTCTTAATGGAACAGGATGAATCACTCCCATATTTAACAGGTCTTCTACACAATGTAAGAATGCCTGTCTTTTTATGTGGTCTGAAGACAACTGAGACCTGTGGAACCTCCCCCTTGGGGGAAGTCCCTTGAATTCCAGAAGATAACCTTGGGAGACTATTTCTAGCGCCCAAGGATCCAGAACATCCCTTGCCCAAGCCTGAGCGAAGAGAGAGAGTCTGCCCCCCACCAGATCCGGTCCCGGATCGGGGGCCAACATTTCATGCAGTCTTGGTAGCAGTGGCAGGTTTCTTGGCCTGCTTTCCTTTGTTCCAGCCTTGCATTGGTCTCCAAGCTGGCTTGGCTTGAGAAGTATTACCCTCTTGCTTAGAGGACGTAGCACCTTGGGCTGGTCCGTTTCTACGAAAGGGACGAAAATTAGGTTTATTTTTTGCCTTGAAAGGCCGATCCTGAGGAAGGGCGTGGCCCTTACCCCCAGTGATATCAGAGATAATCTCTTTCAAGTCAGGGCCAAACAGCGTTTTCCCCTTGAAAGGAATGTTAAGTAGCTTGTTCTTGGAAGACGCATCAGCCGACCAAGATTTCAACCAAAGCGCTCTGCGCGCCACAATAGCAAACCCAGAATTCTTAGCCGCTAACCTAGCCAATTGCAAAGTGGCGTCGAGGGTGAAAGAATTAGCCAATTTGAGAGCATTGATTCTGTCCATAATCTCCTCATAAGGAGGAGAATCACTATCGACCGCCTTTATCAGCTCATCGAACCAGAAACATGCGGCTGTAGCGACAGGGACAATGCATGAAATTGGTTGTAGAAGGTAACCCTGCTGCACAAACATCTTTTTAAGCAAACCTTCTAATTTTTTATCCATAGGATCTTTGAAAGCACAACTATCCTCTATGGGTATAGTGGTGCGTTTGTTTAAAGTGGAAACCGCTCCCTCGACCTTGGGGACTGTCTGCCATAAGTCCTTTCTGGGGTCGACCATAGGAAACAATTTTTTAAATATGGGGGGAGGGACGAAAGGAATACCTGGCCTCTCCCATTCTTTATTAACAATGTCCGCCACCCGCTTGGGTATAGGAAAAGCTTCTGGGAGCCCCGGCACCTCTAGGAACTTGTCCATTTTACATAGTTTCTCTGGGATGACCAACTTGTCACAATCATCCAGAGTGGATAATACCTCCTTAAGCAGAATGCGGAGATGTTCCAACTTAAATTTAAATGCAATCACATCAGGTTCAGCCTGTTGAGAAATGTTCCCTGAATCAGTAATTTCTCCCTCAGACAAAACCTCCCTGGCCCCATCAGACTGGGTTAAGGGCCCTTCAGAGATATTAATATCAGCGTCGTCATGCTCTTCAGTATCTAAAACAGAGCAGCCGCGCTTACGCTGACAAGTGTTTATTTTGGCTAAAATGTTTTTGACAGAATTATCCATTACAGCCGTTAATTGTTGCATAGTAAGGAGTATTGGCGCGCTAGATGTACTAGGGGCCTCCTGAGTGGGCAAGACTCGTGTAGACGAAGGAGGGAATGATGCAGTACCATGCTTACTCCCCTCACTTGAGGAATCATCTTGGGCATCATTGTCATTATCACATAAATCACATTTATTTAAATGAATAGGAATTCTGGCTTCCCCACATTCAGAACACAGTCTATCTGGTAGTTCAGACATGTTAAACAGGCATAAACTTGATAACAAAGTACAAAAACGTTTTAAAATAAAACCGTTACTGTCACTTTAAATTTTAAACTGAACACACTTTATTACTGCAATTGCGAAAAACCATGAAGGAATTGTTCAAAATTTATCAAATTTTCACCACAGTGTCTTAAAGCCTTAAAAGTATTGCACACCAAATTTGGAAGCTTTAACCCTTAAAATAACGGAACCGGAGCCGTTTTAAACTTTAACCCCTTTACAGTCCCTGGTATCTGCTTTGCTGAGACCCAACCAAGCCCAAAGGGGAATACGATACCAAATGACGCCTTCAGAAAGTCTTTTCTAAGTATCAGAGCTCCTCTCACATGCGACTGCATGCCATGCCTCTCAAAAACAAGTGCGCCACACCGGCGCGAAAATGAGGCTCTGCTTATGCTTTGGGAAAGCCCCTAAGGAATAAGGTGTCTAATACAGTGCCTGCCGATATTATTATATCAAAATACCCAGATAAAATGATTCCTCAAGGCTAAATATGTGTTAATAATGAATCGATTTAGCCCAGAAAAAGTCTACAGTCTTAATAAGCCCTTGTGAAGCCCTTATTTACGATCGTAATAAACATGGCTTACCGGATCCCATAGGGAAAATGACAGCTTCCAGCATTACATCGTCTTGTTAGAATTTGTCATACCTCAAGCAGCAAGAGACTGCACACTGTTCCCCCAACTGAAGTTAATTGCTCTCAACAGTCCTGTGTGGAACAGCCATGGATTTTAGTTACGGTTGCTAAAATCATTTTCCTCATACAAACAGAAATCTTCATCTCTTTTCTGTTTCTGAGTAAATAGTACATACCAGCACTATTTCAAAATAACAAACTCTTGATTGAATAATAAAAACTACAGTTAAACACTAAAAAACTCTAAGCCATCTCCGTGGAGATGTTGCCTGTACAACGGCAAAGAGAATGACTGGGGTAGGCGGAGCCTAGGAGGGATCATGTGACCAGCTTTGCTGGGCTCTTTGCCATTTCCTGTTGGGGAAGAGAATATCCCACAAGTAAGGATGACGCCGTGGACCGGACACACCTATGTTGGAGAAACAAAGCTCTATACATAGCAGTAGCCTTGTGTCCCCTATAACACAAAACAGAGCTCTATACATAGCAGTAGCCTTGTGTCCCCTATAACACAAAACAGAGCTCTATACATAGCAGTAGCCTTGTGTCCCCTATAACACAAAACAAAGCTCTATACATAGCAGTAGCCTTGTGTCCCCTATAACACAAAACAAAGCTCTATAAATAGAGTAGCCTTGTGTCCCCTATAACAAAAAACAAAGCTCTATACATAGCAGTAGCCTTGTATCCCCTATAACACAAAACAAAGCTCTATACATAGCAGTAGCCTTGTGTCCCCAATAAGACAAAACAAAGCTCTATACATAGCAGTAGCCTTGTGTCCCCTGTAACACAAAACAAAGCTCTATACATAGCAGTAGCCTCGTGTCCCCTATAAGACAAAACAAAGCTCTATACATAGCAGTAGCCTTGTGTCCCCTATAACACAAAACAAAGCTCTATACATAGCAGTAGCCCCGTGTCCCCTATACCACAAAACAAAGCTCTACACATAGCAGTAGCCTTGTGTCCCCTATAACACAAAACAAAGCTCTATACATAGTAGTAGCCTTGTGTCCCCTATAACACAAAACAAAGCTCTATACATAGCAGTAGCCTCATGTCCCCTATAACACAAAACAAAGCTCTATACATAGCAGTAGCCTTGTGTCCCCTATAACACAAAACAAAGCTCTATACATAGCAGTAGCCTCGTGTCCCCTATAACACAAAACAAAGCTCTATATATAGCAGTAGCCTTGTGTCCCCTATAACACAAAACAAAGCTCTATACATAGCAGTAGCCTTGTGTCCCCTATAACAAAAAACAAAGCTCTATACATAGCAGTAGCCCCGTGTCCCCTATAACAAAAAACAAAGCTCTATACATAGCAGTAGCCTTGTGTCCCCTATAACACAAAACAAAGCTCTATACATAGCAGTAGCCTCGTGCCCCCTATAACACAAAACAAAGCTCTATACATAGCAATAGCCTCGTGCCCCCTATAACACAAAACAAAGCTCTATATATAGCAGTAGCCCTGTGTCCTCTATAACACAAAACAAAGCTCTATACATAGCAGTAGCCTTGTGTCCCCCCCTATAACACAAAACAAAGCTCTATGCATAGCAGTAGCCTTGTGTCCCCCTATAACACAAAACAAAGCTCTATACATAGCAGTAGCCTTGTGTCCCCTATAACACAAAACAAAGCTCTATGCATAGCAGTAGCCTTGTGTCCCCCTATAACACAAAACAAAGCTCTATACATAGCAGTAGCCTTGTGTCCCCCTATAACACAAAACAAAGCTCTATACATAGCAGTAGCCTTGTGTCCCCCTATAACACAAAACAGAGCTCTATACATAGCAGTAGCCTTGTGTCCCCCTATAACACAAAACAAAGCTCTATACATAGCAGTAGCCCTGTGTCCCCTATAACACAAAACAAAGCTCTATACATAGCAGTAGCCTTGTGTCCCCTATAACACAAAACAAAGCTCTATACATAGCAGTAGCCTTGTGTCCCCTATAACACAAAACAAAGCTCTATACATAGCAGTAGCCTTGTGTCCCCTATAACACAAAACAAAGCTCTATACATAGCAGTAGCCTTGTGTCCCCTATAACACAAAACAAAGCTCTATTCATAGCAGTAGCCTTGTGTCCCCTATAACACAAAACAAAGCTCTATACATAGCAGTAGCCTTGTGTCCCCTATAACACAAAACAAAGCACTATACATAGCAGTAGCCTTGTGTCCCTTATAACACAAAACAAAGCTCTATACATAGCAGTAGCCTTGGGTCCCCTATAACACAAAACAAAGCTCTATACATAGCAGTAGCCTTGTCCCTCTATAACATAAAACAAAGCTCTATACATAGCAGTAGCCTTGTCCCTCTATAACATAAAACAAAGCTCTATACATAGCAGTAGCCTTGTGTCCCTCTATAACATAAAACAAAGCTCTATACATAGCAGTAGCCTTGTGTCCCCTATAACATAAAACAAAGCTCTATACATAGCAGTAGCCTTGTGTCCCTCTATAACATAAAACAAAGCTCTATACATAGCAGTAGCCTCGTGTCCCCTATAACATAAAACAAAGCTCTATACATAGCAGTAGCCTTGTGTCCCCTATAAGACAAAACAAAGCTCTATACATAGCCGTAGCCTTGTGTCCCCTATAAGACAAAACAAAGCTCTATACATAGCAGTAGCCTTGTCCCCCTATAACACAAAACAAAGCTCTATACATAGCAGTAGCCTCGTGTCCCCTATAACACAAAACAAAGCTCTATACATAGCAGTAGCCTTGTCCCCCTATAACATAAAACAAAGCTCTATACATAGCAGTAGCCTCGTGTCCCCTATAACACAAAACAAAGCTCTATACATAGCAGTAGCCTCGTGTGTCCTATAACACAAAACAAAGCTCTATACATAGCAGTAACCTCGTGTCCCCTATAACATAAAACAAAGCTCTATACATAGCAGTAGCCTCGTGTCCCCTATAACATAAAACAAAGCTCTATACATAGCAGTAGCCTCGTGTCCCCTATAACATAAAACAAAGCTCTATACATAGCAGTAGCCTTGTCCCCCTATAACATAAAACAAAGCTCTATACATAGCAGTAGCCTTGTGTCCCCTATAACACAAAACAAAGCTCTATACATAGCAGTAGCCCTGTGTCCCCTATAACACAAAACAAAGCTCTATACATAGCAGTAGCCTTGTGTCCCCTATAACACAAAACAAAGCTCTATACATAGCAGTAGCCTTGTGTCCCCTATAACACAAAACAGAGCTCTATACATAGCAGTAGCCTTGTGTCCCCTATAACACAAAACAAAGCGCTATACATAGCAGTAGCCTTGTGTCCCCTATAACACAAAACAAAGCGCTATACATAGCAGTAGCCTTGGGTCCCCCCTATAACATAAAACAAAGCTCTATACATAGCAGTAGCCTCGTGTCCCCTATAACACAAAACAAAGCTCTATACATAGCAGTAGCCTTGTGTCCCCTATAACACAAAACAAAGCTCTATACATAGCAGTAGCCTTGTGTCCCCTATAACATAAAACAAAGCTCTATACATAGCAGTAGCCTTGTGTCCCCTATAACATAAAACAAAGCTCTATACATAGCAGTAGCCCTGTGTCCCCTATAACATAAAACAAAGCTCTATACATAGCAGTAGCCCTGTGTCCCCTATAACATAAAACAAAGCTCTATACATAGCAGTAGCCTTGTGTCCCCTATAACATAAAACAAAGCTCTATACATAGCAGTAGCCTTGTGTCCCCTATAACATAAAAAAAAGCTCTATACATAGCAGTAGCCCTGTGTCCCCTATAACATAAAACAAAGCTCTATACATAGCAGTAGCCTTGTGTCCCCTATAACACAAAACAAAGCTCTATACATAGCAGTAGCCTTGTGTCCCCTATAACACAAAACAAAGCTCTATACATAGCAGTAGCCTTGTGTCCCCTATAACATAAAACAAAGCTCTATACATAGCAGTAGCCTTGTGTCCCCTATAACACAAAACAGAGCTCTATACATAGCAGTAGCCTCGTGTCCCCTATAACACAAAACAAAGCTCTATACATAGCAGTAGCCTTGTGTCCCCTATAACACAAAACAAAGCTCTATACATAGCAGTAGCCTTGTGTCCCCTATAACACAAAACAAAGCTCTATACATAGCAGTAGCCTTGTGTCCCCTATAACATAAAACAAAGCTCTATGCATAGCAGTAGCCTTGTGTCCCCTATAACACAAAACAAAGCTCTATACATAGCAGTAGCCTTGTGTCCCCCCGTATAACACAAAACAAAGCTCTATACATAGCAGTAGCCTTGTGTCCCCTATAACACAAAACAAAACTCTATACATAGCAGTAGCCTCGTGTCCCCTATAACATAAAACAAAGCTCTATGCATAGCAGTAGCCTTGTGTCCCCTATAACACAAAACAGAGCTCTATACATAGCAGTAGCCTTGTGCCCCCTATAACACAAAAAAAAGCTCTATACATAGCAGTAGCCTTGTGTCCCCTATAACACAAAAAAAAGCTCTATACATAGCAGTAGCCTTGTGTCCCCTATGACACAAAACAAAGCTCTATGCATAGCAGTAGCCTTGTGTCCCCTATAACACAAAACAGAGCTCTATACATAGCAGTAGCCTTGTGCCCCCTATAACACAAAACAAAGCTCTATACATAGCAGTAGCCTTGTGCCCCCTATAACACAAAACAAAGCTCTATGCATAGCAGTAGCCTCGTGTCCCCCTATAACACAAAACAAAGCTCTATGCATAGCAGCCCAGAGGCAGAACTTTTCTTTACCTTCTGCAATGAGATTTTTTTGTGAAAATTTTTCTGCAGGTCATTTTTAAATGAAATTCAATTTTAAATTAGACAGCTACACTAAGGCACCAGTTCAATTTCAATGTGTTGGTTAACTGAAGAATAAAGCAATTTTTTATGTTTTAAAGTATAGTGCAGTAGTTGAAAATTGCATTGTAAATTAGCTGCATACAAAAAATACATTTTAAAATGTTTCTTTAATAAATCTGTTTCCTTTTCTCTTGGTCTAACATAGAAATGTAGTAATAAAAAGATGCAGTGCTTTTACATTCAGAATAAACAGCTAGGCAGACTGGGAAAGGCTAAGGGGCGGCATTGAAAAAATCTCTGAGAGCCAGTCAACAAGCAATGCGCTGCTGCTTTGCAGCACTACTGTATATTTGACTGCTCACTTCAAACAGCACTTTGCCCTGGATGCACTGTGTTAAGGAAAATGTATATAGTGCAGCCAGAGCACAGCTCTGTTTGAAGAGAACTGTCTAATGTGGAGCAGCACTACTAAGTTAAAGCGCTAACAGTTCCTACATGTTCCTACATGTGTTCTTTCTGCAGACATGCTGCATTTTCTGCGATGACATCTCACATCACTGTATGTTCTGCCTTGGGGCATAGCAGTAGCCTTGTGTCCCCCCCTATAACACAAAACAAAGCTCTATACATAGCAGTAGCCTTGTGTCCCCTATAACACAGAGCTCTATACATAGCAGTAGCCTTGTGTCCCCTATAAAACATCACCTCTAGCACTCATAACAATCAGTTTAATAACGTACTTGAATTTCAGCTCCCGCGTCTGTTCGTTCTGTGCCTGTTCCAGGTCCTGTCTCACCCGCACGTACTCGTCGTGCTGATCCTGTATCTCGGCCTTTACGGCCTGCAGCTTGGCATACAGCTGAAATGGAAAACAGAGGCTTATTAGCTGAGATGGGCTGCAAGATCCCAACGTCTGTGCTAAATTGTGAAACAGCTGTCAGAATTCTACAGGAGCCCTCATTATTAAATCTCTCCAGCTTCCATCCTAACCAATGTATTACAGCAGAACTATTTGACAGCTTGTTAGATGGTGTTAAAGGGACATAGTAGCTGAAATTAAATGGATACAGTACTTGTATACTGATAATCTGCTTCACTCTTTTGGTATTCTTTGTTGTAAAGCATACCAAGGTAAGCTTAGGAGCGGCACTACTGGGAGCTAGCTGCTGGTTTGTGACTGCACATATATGCCTCTTGTCATGGGCTTACCTGATGTGTTCAGCTAGCTCCTAGTAGTGCACTGCTGCTCCTTCGACAAAGGATACCAAAAGAATGAAGCAAAATTGATAATATACGTAAATGAGAAAATTGTGTAAAATTGTATGCTCTGTCTGAATCATTAAAGAATTTTTTTTGTTTCATATCCCTTTAAATGAACATTGTTTATTTCAGTGTTTCTCAACCGCGGTTCTCAAGTACCCCCAACAGGCCAGGTTTTCATTATAGCTGAACTAGAGCACAGGGGAAATAATCGGCTGATCAGTAACCATGGTTACTAACCTGTTCTCACCCATCAGCTGATTATTTCACCTGTGCTGTAGTTCAGCTATAATGAAAACCTGGCCTGTTGGGGGTACTTGAGGACCGCATTTGAGAAATAATGGTTTATTTTAAAGGGATAGTAAAGTCAAAATTAAACTTTCATGATTCAGATAGGGCATGCGATTTTAAACAACTTTCTAATTTACTTTTATCATCAAATTTGCTTTGTACCCTTGTTATTCTTAGTTGAAAGTTAAACCTAGGTTAGCTTATATGCTAATTTTAAGCCCTTAAAGGCCGCCTCTTATCTGAATCCATCTGACAGTTTTTCACAGCTAAAACACATAAAATATTAAAATTGAATACAAATTACTTTTTATGTTATAAGGTATTTGAGTGGAAAGGGCTCTAAAGTGTGTATATATATTATAGCCCTTTCCATTCAAATACCTTGTCATATACCATATACCTTTTAACCCTTATATCATTTTTGAATTCAAGTTAGCGTGGGCACAATATTGGTTACCGAGCGCCACTTGTAATCTGGCCCAGTAAAATAAAAATTCTCTTACAATTCTCTTGCATGCTGTATCCGAAACCCCTTTAATGGCATTAGCCACAAATGATTTCAGGTCTCCCATAAGTTTGCAGATGGTATTAAAAGGACCTTAGAGCATTTTATTCTTGCACCATCTGTTGTAATTCAGGGCACATAGCTTTTTGCATTTGATATAATCATAAAATTGTATTTGAAATGGTTAAATTGTTTTATTCATAAACATTTCCACTGTCTTCCTGGAAAATCAATACAAATCACTAGCAATTCTTGTCTTGTGATGTTTTTTTCCTCACACAGCTGAGTCCCTCTATATTACTGCAGATCACGCCATGTTACTGACATACACAGTTATACAGAATATTCCTTGGCGCTTGCTGGTCAAGGTTAATTAGTCGTGATTCTGCACCATCCAACTGCACGTCCTCAGGGTGAGTGCACAGCCAAGCTCAAAGGGACGACAAATCAACCAGAAAAACATGAAACCATGAGAAGGACAGAGGAGGGTGAATAAGGGGGGTAACCAGGCTAAGCTAAAATGTGCAACAGGGACAAAGCGCAATAAATATGTGACTATGGATAACTCTGTATATAACCTGAATAAGAGTGAATGTTAAAGGGATAGTCTTATGCACAAATAAAATGTTATTAAGAGTATACTGTTTGCCATCAGTACCTCACAAAGGGATATAAAGTCCCATACAGGAGACATTACCACTCACAAGTAGGACATAGCTAATGAGCCAATTAGGAGAGGCATATGCAAGTAGATCAATCACTGGCGCTTTGCTTATTTCCATGGAATACCCTGCACTTTCTCTAACTTCTGTCCATCACTATAAGAAAACTAACGACCTTGTTTCACCTGGAAGAGCCCCAGCTTCCATTGTCTCTTGCAAACAAATTAACTTGTTGTTAACTTGACTAAAATCTGCACAATGTGATGCCAGTGTGGAAGGGTATGGCTGGTTCTGAAGAAGAGAGAGATCGATACCTCTATGTGATCTCAGTGGGAGGGTATGGCTGGCTCTGAAGAAGAGGGAGATCACCCCAGCTACGTGATCTCAGTGAGAGGGTATGGCTGGCTCTGAAGAAGAGAGAGATCAATCCCTTTACGTAATCTCAGTGAGAGGGTATGGCTGGCTCTGAAGAAGAGGGAGATCACCCCCTCTACGTGATCTCAGTGAGAGGGTATGGCTGGCTCTGAAGAAGACAGAGATTGCTCCCTTTACGTAATCTCAGTGAGAGGGTATGGCTGGCTCTGAAGAAGAGGGAGATCACCCCCTCTACGTGATCTCAGTGAGAGGGTATGGCTGGCTCTGAAGAAGAGGGAGATCACCCCCTCTACGTGATCTCAGTGAGAGGGTATGGCTGGCTCTGAAGAAGAGAGAGATCAATCCCTCTATGTGATCTCAGTGGGAGGGTATGGCTGGCTCTGAAGAAGAGGGAGATCACCCCCTCTACGTGATCTCAGTGAGAGGGTATGGCTGGCTCTGAAGAAGAGAGAGATCGATACCTCTATGTGATCTCAGTGGTCGATCCCTCTACGTGATCTCAGTGGGAGGGTATGGCTGGCTCTGAAGAAGACAGAGATCGCTCCCTTTACGTAATCTCAGTGAGAGGGTATGGCTGGCTCTGAAGAAGAGGGAGATCACCCCCTCTACGTGATCTCAGTGAGAGGGTATGGCTGGCTCTGAAGAAGAGAGAGATCACTCCCTCTACGTGATCTCGGTGGGAGGGTATGGCTGGCTCTGAAGAAGAGAGAGATCCCTCCCTCTATGTGATCTCAGTGAGAGGGTATGGCTGGCTCTGAAGAAGAGAGAGATCGATCCGTCTACGTGATCTCAGTGGGAGGGTATGGCTGGCTCTGAAGAAGAGAGAGATCGATCCCTCTACGTGATCTCAGTGGGAGGGTATGGATGGCTCTGAAGAAGAGAGGGATCGATCCCTCTACGTGATCTCAGTGGGAGGGTATGGCTGGCTCTGAAGAAGAGAGAGATCACCCCCTCTACGTGATCTCAGTGGGAAGGTATGGCTGGCTCTGAAGAAGAGAGAGATCACCCCCTCTACGTGATCTCAATGGGAGGGTATGGCTGGCTCTGAAGAAGAGAGAGATTGATCCCTCTACGTGATCTCAGTGGGAGGGTATGGCTGGCTCTGAAGAAGAGAGAGATCACTCCCTCTACGTGATCTCAGTGGGAGGGTATGGCTGGCTCTGAAAAAGAGAGAGATCACTCCCTCTACCTGATCTCAGTGAGAGGGTATGGCTGGCTTTGAAGAAGATAGAGATCACCCCCTCTACCTGATCTCAGTGGGAGGGTATGGCTGGCTCTGAAGAAGAGAGAGATCGATCCCTCTACGTGATCTCAGTGGGAGGGTATGGCTGGCTCTGAAGAAGATAGAGATCACCCCCTCTACGTGATCTCAGTGGGAGGGTATGGCTGACTCTGAAGAAGAGAGAGGTCGATCCCTCTACGTGATCTCAGTGGGAGGGTATGGCTGGCTCTGAAGAAGAGAGAGATCGATCCGTCTACGTGATCTCAGTGGGAGGGTATGGCTGGCTCTGAAGAAGAGAGAGGTCGATCCCTCTACGTGATCTCAGTGGGAGGGTATGGCTGGCTCTGAAGAAGAGAGAGATCGATCCCTCTACGTGATCTCAGTGGTAGGGTATGGCTGGTTCTGAAGAAGAGAGAGATCGATCCCTCTACGTGATCTCAGTGGGAGGGTATAGCTGGCTCTGAAGAAGAGAGAGATTGATCCCTCTACGTGATCTCAGTGGGAGGGTATGGCTGGCTCTGAAGAAGAGAGAGATCACCCCCTCTACGTGATCTCAGTGGGAGGATATGGCTGGCTCTGAAGAAGAGAGAGATTGATCCCTCTATGTGATCTCAGTGGGAGGGTATGGCTGGCTCTGAAGAAGAGAGAGATCGATCCCTCTACGTGATCTCAGTGTGAGGGTATTGCTGGCTCTGAAGAAGAGAGAGATCACTCCCTCTACGTGATCTCAGTGGGAGGGTATGGCTGGCTCTGAAGAAGAGAGAGATCACTCCCTCTACGTGATCTCAGTGAGAGGGTATGGCTGGCTCTGAAGAAGAGAGAGATCACCCCCTCTACCTGATCTCAGTGGGAGGGTATGGCTGGCTCTGAAGAAGAGAGAGATCGATCCCTCTACGTGATCTCAGTGGGAGGGTATGGCTGGCTCTGAAGAAGAGAGAGGTCGATCCCTCTACATGATCTCAGTGGGAGGGTATGGCTGGCTCTGAAGAAGAGAGAGATCGATTAGTCTACGTGATCTCAGTGGGAGGGTATGGCTGGCTCTGAAGAAGAGAGAGATCGATCCCTCTACGTGATCTCAGTGGGAGGGTATGGCTGGCTCTGAAGAAGAGAGAGATCGATCCCTCTACGTGATCTCAGTGGGAGGGTATGGCTGGCTCTGAAGAAGAGAGAGATCGATCCCTCTATGTGATCTCAGTGGGAGGGTATGGCTGGCTCTGAAGAAGAGAGAGATCACTCCCTCTACGTGATCTCAGTGGGAGGGTATGGCTGGCTCTGAAGAAGAGAGAGATCCCTCCCTCTACGTAATCTCAGTGAGAGGGTATGGCTGGGTCTGAAGTAGAGAGAGATCACTCCCTCTATGTGATCTCAGTGGGAGGGTATGGCTGGCTCTGAAGAAGAGAGAGTTCGATCCCTCTACGTGATCTCAGTGAGAGGGTATGGTTGGCTCTGAAGAAGAAAGAGATCACTCCCTCTATGTCAGGGGTCAGCAACCTTCGGCTCCCAGATGTTTTGGAACTACATTTCCCACGATGCTGAGACACTCTTTAGGCTATCTGAGCATCATGGGAAATGTAGTTCCAAAACATCTGGGAGCCGAAGGTTGCTGACCCCTGCTCTATGTGATCTCAGTGGGAGGGTATGGCTGGCTCTGAAGAAGAGAGAGATCGATCCCTCTACGTGATATCAGTGGGAGGGTATGGCTGGCTCTGAAGAAGAGAGAGATCGATCCCTCTACATGATCTCAGTGGGAGGGTATGGCTGGCTCTGAAGAAGAGAGAGATCACTCCCTCTATGTGATCTCAGTGGGAGGGTATAGCTGGCTCTGAAGAAGAGAGAGATCACTCCCTCTACGTGATCTCAGTGAGAGGGTATGGCTGGCTCTGAAGAAGGTAGAGATCACCCCCTCTACGTGATCTCAGTGGGAGGGTATGGCTGGCTCTGAAGAAGAGAGAGATCGATCCCTCTACGTGATCTCAGTGGGAGGGTATGGCTGGCTCTGAAGAAGATAGAGATCACCCCCTCTACGTGATCTCAGTGGGAGGGTATGGCTGCCTCTGAAGAAGATAGAGATCACCCCCTCTACGTGATCTCAGTGGGAGGGTATGGCTGGGTCTGAAGAAGATAGAGTCCCTCTACGTGATCTCAGTGGGAGGGTATGGCTGGCTCTGAAAAAGAGAGGGATCGATCCCTCTAGATGATCTCAGTGGTAGGGTATGGCTGGCTCTGAAGAAGAGAGAGATCGATCCCTCTACGTGATCTCAGTGGGAGGGTATAGCTGGCTCTGAAGAAGAGAGAGATCGATCCCTCTACGTGATCTCAGTGGGAGGGTATGGCTGGCTCTGAAGAAGAGAGAGATCACCCCCTCTACGTGATCTCAGTGGGAGGATATGGCTGGCTCTGAAGAAGAGAGAGATCGATCCCTCTACGTGATCTCAGTGGGAGGGTATGGCTGGCTCTGAAGAAGAGAGAGATCACCCCCTCTACGTGATCTCAGTGGGAGGATATGGCTGGCTCTGAAGAAGAGAGAGATCGATCCCTCTACGTGATCTCAGTGGGAGGGTATGGCTGGCTCTGAAGAAGAGAGAGATCGATCCCTCTACGTGATCTCAGTGTGAGGGTATTGCTGGCTCTGAAGAAGAGAGAGATCACTCCCTCTACGTGATCTCAGTGAGAGGGTATGGCTGGCTCTGATGAAGAGAGAGATCACCCCCTCTACCTGATCTCAGTGGGAGGGTATGGCTGGCTCTGAAGAAGAGAGAGATCGATCCCTCTACGTGATCTCAGTGGGAGGGTATGGCTGGCTCTGAAGAAGAGAGAGATCGATCCCTCTACGTGATCTCAGTGGGAGGGTATGGCTGGCTCTGAAGAAGAGAGAGATTGATTCGTCTACGTGATCTCAGTGGGAGGGTATGGCTGGCTCTGAAGAAGAGAGAGATCACCCCCTCTACGTGATCTTAGTGGGAGGGTATGGCTGGCTCTGAAGAAGAGAGAGATCGATCCCTCTAAGTGATCTCAGTGGGAGGGTATGGCTGGCTCTGAAGAAGAGAGAGATCGATCCCTCTATGTGATCTCAGTGGGAGGGTATGTCTGGCTCTGAAGAAGATAGAGATCACCCCCTCTACGTGATCTCACTGGGAGGGTATGGCTGGCTCTGAAGAAGAGAGAAGTCGATCCCTCTACGTGATCTCAGTGGGAGGGTATGGCTGGCTCTGAAGAAGAGAGAGATCAATCTGTCTACGTGATCTCAGTGGGAGGGTATGGCTGGCTCTGAAGAAGAGAGGGATCACCCCCTCTACGTGATCTTAGTGGGAGGGTATGGCTGGCTCTGAAGAAGAGAGAGATCGATCCCTCTACGTGATCTCAGTGGGAGGGTATGGCTGGCTCTGAAGAAGAGAGAGATCGATCCCTCTACGTGATCTCAGTGGGAGGGTATGGCTGGCTCTGAAGAAGAGAGAGATTGAACCCTCTAGGTGATCTCAGTGGGAGGGTATGGCTGGCTCTGAAGAAGAGAGAGATCGATCCCTCTATGTGATCTCAGTGGGAGAATATGGCTGGCTCTGAAGAGAGAGATCGATCCCTCTACGTGATCTCAGTGGGAGGGTATGGCTGGCTCTGAAGAAGAGAGAGATCACCCCCTCTACGTGATCTCAGTGGGAGGGTATGGCTGGCTCTGAAGAAGAAAGAGATCCCTCCCTCTATGTGATATCAGTGGGAGGGTATGGCTGGCTCTGAAGAAGAGAGAGATCGATCCCTCTACGTGATCTCAGTGAGCAGTTCATTTGCTTTATAAAGAGATGGCAGAGGCAGGTAGGGCCTGTGCTCTTGGGCAGGGTCTGGTGAAAGGGTTACATATTGTATTTAGGAAGAATGAGCGCAGGATGGGGCTTCTCTTTAGGCCAGGCTCTGTGATGCCATGAAATCCAAGTGACTGTAAACAAGGACACCAGGAGAGGCCCAGCATGTGACAAATGTATGTGTGTGCCTGTGTTTGTATCTTTGTGTGTGTCTGTGTAGTGTGTCTGTGTGTAATGTGTGTAAGTAGTAGTATATATCTGTGTGTAGTGTGTGTGTGTAGTAGTATATATCTGTGTGTAGTGTGTGTGTGTGTTGTAGTATATATCTATGTGTAATGTGTGTCTGTGTAGTATATATCTGTGTGTAGTGTGTGTGTAGTAGTATATATCTGTGTGTAGTGTGTGTGTGTGTGTGTGTAGTATATATCTGTGTGTAGTGTGTGCGTGTGTAGTAGTATATATCTGTGTGTAGTGTGTGTGTGTGTGTAGTAGTATATATCTGTGTGTAATGTGTGTCTGTGTAGTATATATCTGTGTGTAGTGTGTGTGTGTGTGTGTAGTAGTATATATCTGTGTGTAGTGTGTGAGTTTAGTAGTATATATGTGTGTAGTGTGTGTCTGTGTAGTATATATCTGTGTGTAAGGTGTGTGTGTAGTAGTATATATATCTTTGTGTGTGTGTAGTATATATCTGAGTGTAGTATGTGTGTGTGTGTAGTGTGTCTATGTAGTATATATCTGTGTGTAGTGTGTGTCTGTGTAGTAGTATATATCTGAGTGTAGTGTATGTGTGTAGTAGTATATATCTGTGTGTAGTGTGTGTCTGTGTAGTATATATCTGTGTGTAGTGTGTGTCTGTGTAGTATATATCTGTGTGTAGTGTGTCTGTGTAGTATATATCTGTGTGTAGTGTGTGTATAATAGCATATATCTGTTAGTAGTATATATATCTGTGTGTAGTGTGTATCTGTGTAGTATATATCTGTGTGTAGTGTGTGTGTGTAGTAGTTATATCTATGTGTAGTGTGTGTGTGTGTGTAGTAGTATATATCTATGTGTAGTGTGTGTGTAGTAGTATATATCTATGTGTAGTGTGTGTGTGTGTAGTAGTATATATCTGTGTGTAATGTGTGTGTAGTAGCATATATCTGTGTGTAATGTGTGTGTAGTAGCATATATATGTGTGTAGTGTGTGTCTGTGTAGTATATATCTGTGTGTAAGGTGTGTGTGTAGTAGTATATATCTCTGTGTGTGTAGTATATATCTGAGTGTAGTATGTGGGTGGGTGTAGTGTGTGTCTATGTAGTATATATCTGTGTGTAGTGTGTGTCTGTGTAGTATATATCTGTGTGTAGTGTGTGTGTGTGTGTAGGAGTATATATCTAAGAGTAGTGTGTGTGTGTAGTAGTATATATCTGTGTGTAGTGTGTGTCTGTGTAGTATATATCTGTGTGTAGTGTGTGTGTGTAGTAGCATATATCTGTTAGTAGTATATATCTGTGTGTAGTGTGTGTCTGTGTAGTATATATCTATGTGTAGTGTGTGTGTTTGTCTGTGTAGTAGTATATATCTGTGTGTAGTGTGTGTGTAGTAGTATATATCTGTGTGTAGTGTGTGTCTGTGTAGTATATACCTGTGTGTAGTGTGTGTGTGAAGTAGCATATATCTGTTAGTAGTATATATATCTGTGTGTAGTGTGTGTCTGTGTAGTATATATATATTTGTGTGTAGTGTGTGTCTGTGTAGTATATATCTGTGTGTAGTGTGTGTGTGTAGTAGTAGTATATATCTGTGTGTAGTGTGTGTCTGTGTAGTATATATCTATGTGTAGTGTGTGTGTGTGTGTGTAGTAGTATATAATTGTGTGTAGTGGGTGTCTGTGTAGTATATATCTGTGTGTAGTGGGTGTATGTAGTAGTATATATCTGTGTGTAGTGTGTGTGTGTAGTAGTATATATCTGTGTGTAGTGTGTGTGTGTGTCTGTGTAGTAGTATATATATCTGTGTGTAGTGTGTGTGTGTGTGTGTGTAGTAGTAGTATATATCTGTGTGTAGTATGTGTGTGTTTGTAGTAGTCTATGTTTGTGTGTAGTATGTGTATGTTTATGTGGGTGTCTGTGTGTAGTGTGTGCGTATATCTGTGTAGTATGTGTAGTTTGCTCATGTGGGTGTCTGTGTGTAGTGTGTGTGTGTGTAGGTGTAGAATGTGTCTGTGTGTAGTGTGCATATGTGGGTGTATGTGTATAGTGTGTGCATATGTGTGTGTCTGTGTAGTATGTGTCTGTGTAGTGTATGTGTGTCTGTGTAGTATGTGCTTGTGTGTAGTGTATGTATGTCTGTGTAGTATGTGCTTGTGTGTAGTGTATGTGTGTATGTGTAGTATGTGTTTGAGTGTAGTGTTCATATGCTTATGTGGGTGTCTGTGTGTAGTGTGCATATGTTTATGTGGGTGTCTGTGTTTGTGTGTAGTATGTGCTTGTGTGTAGCGTGCATATGTTTATGTGTGTGTCTGTGTACTATGAGTCTGTGTGTAGTGTGTGTGTGTGTAGTAGTATGTCTGTGTGTAGTGTATGTGTGTCTGTGTAGTATGTATCTGTGTAGAAGGTGTATGTTGATGTGGGTGTCTGTGTGTAGTGTGTGCATATGTGTCTGTCTGTGTAGTCTATGTGTAGTGAGCATATGGGGGTATATATATATATGTGGGTGTCTGAGTAGTGTGTGTAAGTTTATCTGCGTGTCTGTGTGTATGGATGTATGTGTGTGTGTAGTATATGTCTGTGTAGTATGTGTGTTTATGTGTGTGTGTAGTATATGTCTGTGTAGTATGTTTATCTGTGTGTAGTGTGTGTGTGTATATGTCTGTGTGTAGTGTGTGTATGTTTATGTGTGTGTCTGTGTGTAGTGTAGGTGTGTCTGCCAGTGTAGTATGTGTCTGTGTGTAGTGTGCATATGTTAATGTGGGTGTCTGAATGTAGTGTGTGTCTGTGTAGTATATGGCATGTGTGTATGTATGTAGTATATGGCGTGTGTGTATGTATGTATGTAGTATATGGCGTGTGTGTATGTGATGTATGTAGTATATGGCGTGTGTGTATGTATGTATGTAGTATATAGCATGTGTGTATGTATGTAGTATATGGCAAGTGTGTATGTATGTAGTATAAGGCTTGTGTGTGTATGTATGTAGTATAAGGCTTGTGTGTGTATGTATGTAGTATATGGTGTGTATGTATGTATGTAGTATATGGCGTGTGTGTATGTATGTATGTATGTATGTATGTAGTATATGGTGTGTGTACATGTATGTAGTATATGGTGTGTGTGTATGTATGTATGTAGTATATGGTGTGTGTGTATGTATGCAGTATATGGCGTGTGTGTAGGTAGTATATGGTGTGTGTGTATGTGGTGTATGTAGTATATCGTGTGTGTGTGTGTATGTGGTGTATCGTGTGTGTGTTAATTATGTGTCTGTAAGTAGTCTGCATGTAGAATGTGTGCATGTAGAATATAGCGTGTGTGTATATGGTGTATATAGTATACGGTGTGTGTATATGTGGTGTATATAGTATATGGCGAGTGTGTATGTGCTGAATGATGTGTGGTGTGTATGTATGGGGTGTGGTGTGTGTGTATGTAGAATATCACGTGTGTGGTGTGTGTGTATTATGTGTCTGTAAGTAGTCTGCATGTAGTATGTGTACATATAGTATAAATTGTTTGTGTATGTGGTGTATATAGTATATGGCATGTGTGTATGTATGTAGTATAAGGCATGTGTGTATGTATGTAGTATATGTCATGTGTGTATGTATGTAGTATATGGCGTGTGTGTATGTATGTAGTATATGGCGTGTGTGTATGTATGTATGTAGTATATGTATGTAGTATATGGCATGTGTGTATGTATGTAGTATATGGTGTGTGTGTATGTATGTAGTATATGGCGTGTGTGTATGTATGTAGTATATGGCATGTGTGTATGTATGTATGTAGTATATGGCATGTGTATGTATGTAGTATATGTATGTAGTATATGGCGTGTGTGTATGTATGTATGTAGTATATGGCATGTGTGTATGTATGTAATATATGGCATGTGTGTATGTATGTAATATATGGCGTGTGTGTATGTATGTATGTATGTAGTATATGTATGTAGTATATGGCGTGTGTTTATGTATGTATGTAGTATATGGCGTGTGTATGTATGTAGTATATGTATGTAGTATATGGCGTGTGTGTATGTATGTAGTATATGGCGTGTGTGTGTATGTATGTAGTATATGTATGTAGTATATGGTGTGTGTGTATGTATGTAGTATATGTATGTAGTATATGGCGTGTGTGTATGTATGTAGCATATGGTGTGTGTGTATGTATGTAGTATATGTATGTAGTATATGGTGTGTTTGTATGTATGTAGTATATGTATGTAGTATATGGCGTGTGTGTATGTATGTAGTATATGTATGTAGTAAATGGTGTGTGTGTATGTATGTATGTATGTATGTAGTATATGGCGTGTGTGTATGTGATGTATGTAGTACAGGGAGTGCAGAATTATTAGGCAAATGAGTATTTTGACCACATCATCCTCTTTATGCATGTTGTCTTACTCCAAGCTGTATAGGCTTGAAAGCCTACTACCAATTAAGCATATTAGGTGATGTGCATCTCTGTAATGAGAAGGGGTGTGGTCTAATGACATCAACACCCTATATCAGGTGTGCATAATTATTAGGCAACTTCCTTTCCTTTGGCAAAATGGGTCAAAAGAAGGACTTGACAGGCTCAGAAAAGTCAAAAATAGTGAGATATCTTGCAGAGGGATGCAGCACTCTTAAAATTGCAAAGCTTCTGAAGCGTGATCATCGAACAATCAAGCGTTTCATTCAAAATAGTCAACAGGGTCGCAAGAAGCGTGTGGAAAAACCAAGGCGCAAAATAACTGCCCATGAACTAAGAAAAGTTAAGCGTGCAGCTGCCAAGATGCCACTTGCCACCAGTTTGGCCATATTTCAGAGCTGCAACATCACTGGAGTGCCCAAAAGCACAAGGTGTGCAATACTCAGAGACATGGCCAAGGTAAGAAAGGCTGAAAGACGACCACCACTGAACAAGACACACAAGCTGAAACGTCAAGACTGGGCCAAGAAATATCTCAAGACTGAGTTTTCTAAGGTTTTATGGACTGATGAAATGAGAGTGAGTCTTGATGGGTCCGTGGCTGGATTGGTAAAGGGCAGAGAGCTCCAGTCCGACTCAGACGCCAGCAAGGTTGAGGTGGAGTACTGGTTTGGGCTGGTATCATCAAAGATGAGCTTGTGGGGCCTTTTCGGGTTGAGGATGGAGTCAAGCTCAACTCCCAGTCCTACTGCCAGTTTCTGGAAGACACCTTCTTCAAGCAGTGGTACAGCAAGAAGTCTGCATCCTTCAAGAAAAACATGATTTTCATGCAGGACTGCTCCATCACACGCGTCCAAGTACTCCACAGCGTGGCTGGCAAGAAAGGGTATAAAAGAAGAAAATCTAATGACATGGCCTCCTTGTTCACCTGATCTGAACCCCATTGAGAACCTGTGGTCCATCATCAAATGTGACATTTAGAAGGAGGGAAAACAGTACACCTCTCTGAACAGTGTCTGGGAGGCTGTGGTTGCTGCTGCACACAATGTTGATGGTGAACAGATCAAAACACTGACAGAATCCATGGATGGCAGGCTTTTGAGTGTCCTTGCAAAGAAAGGTGGCTATATTGGTCACTGATTTGTTTTTGTTTTGTTTTTGAATGTCAGAAATGTATATTTGTGAATGTTGAGATGTTATATTGGTTTCACTGGTAAAAATAAATAATTGAAATGGGTATAAATTTGTTTTTTGTTAAGTTGCCTAATAATTATGCACAGTAATAGTCACCTGCACACACAGATATCCCCCTAAAATAGCTATAACTAAAAACAAACTAAAAACTACTTCCAAAACTATTCAGCTTTGATATTAATGAGTTTTTTGGGTTCATTGAGAACATGGTTGTTCAATAATAAAATTAATCCTCAAAAATACAACTTGCCTAATAATTCTGCACTCCCTGTATATGTATGTAGTATATGGCGTTTGTGTATGTATATATGTAGTATATGGCATGTGTGTATGTATGTAGTATATAGTGTGTGTGTATGTATGTATGTAGTATATGGCGTGTGTGTATGTATGTATGTAGTATATGGTGTGTGTATGTATATATGTAGTATATGGTGTATGTATATATATATATATATATATGTAGTATATGGTGTGTGTGCATGTATGTATGTAGTATATGGCGTGTGTGTATGTATGTAGTATATGTCATGTGTGTATGTATGTAGTATATAGTGTGTGTGTATGTATGTAGTATATGTATGTAGTATATGGTGTGTATGTATGTAGTATATGGTGTGTGTGTATGTATGTAGTATATGGTGTGTGTGTATGTATGTATGTAGTATATGGCGTGTGTGTATGTATGTAGTATATGGCATGTGTGTATGTATGTAATATATGGCGTGTGTGTATGTATTTATGTGTATGTAGTATATGGTGTGTGTGTGTATGTATGTATTATATGGCGTGTGTGTATGTATGTATGTAGTATATGGTGTGTGTGTATGTATGCATTATATGGCGTGTGTGTATGTATGTATGTATGTAGTATATGGTGTGTGTATATGTATGTAGTATATGGTGTGTGTGTATGTATGTAGTATATGGTGTGTGTATATGTATGCAGTATATGGTGTGTGTGTATGTATGTAGTATATGGTGTGTGTATATGTATGTAGTATATGGTGTGTGTATGTATGTAGTATATGGTGTGTGTGTATGTATGTATGTGTGTATGTATGTATGTAGTATATGGTGTGTGTATGTATGTAGTATATGGTGTGTGTGTATGTATGTAGTATATGGTGTGTGTGTATGTATGTAGTATATGGTGTGTATGTATGTAGTATATGGTGTGTGTGTATGTATGTAGTATATGGCGTGTGTGTGTGTGTATGTATGTATGTAGTATATGGTGTGTGTATATGTATGTAGTATATGGTGTGTGTATGTATGTAGTATATGGTATGTATGTATGTAGTATATGGTGTGTGTATATGTATGTAGTATATGGTGTGTGTGTATGTATGTAGTATATGGTGTGTGTATATGTATGCAGTATATGGTGTGTGTGTATGTATGTAGTATATGGTGTGTGTATATGTATGTAGTATATGGTGTGTGTATGTATGTAGTATATGGTGTGTGTGTGTATGTATGTATGTGTGTATGTATGTATGTAGTATATGGTGTGTGTATGTATGTAGTATATGGTGTGTGTGTATGTATGTAGTATATGGTGTGTGTGTATGTATGTAGTATATGGTGTGTATGTATGTAGTATATGGTGTGTGTGTATGTATGTAGTATATGGCGTGTGTGTGTGTATGTATGTATGTAGTATATGGTGTGTGTATATGTATGTAGTATATGGTGTGTGTATGTATGTAGTATATGGTGTGTGTGTATGTATGTAGTATATGGTGTGTGTATATGTATGTAGTATATGGTGTGTGTATGTATGTAGTATATGGTGTGTGTGTATGTATGTATTATATGGTGTGTGTGTATGTATGTAATATATGTTGTGTGTGTATGTATGTATGTAGTATATGGTGTGTGTGTATGTATGTATGTATTATATGGCGTGTGTGTATGTATGTAATATATGGGGTGTGTATGTATGTAGTATACGGCGTGTGTGTATGTATGCATATAGTATATGGTGTGTGTACATGTATGTAGTACATGGTGTGTATGTATGTATGTAGTATATGGTGTGTGTATGTATGTATTATATGGCGTGTGTGTATGTATGTATGTAGTATGTGGTGTGT
Organism: Bombina bombina; assembly: GCF_027579735.1. Lineage (NCBI taxonomy): Eukaryota > Metazoa > Chordata > Amphibia > Anura > Bombinatoridae > Bombina > Bombina bombina. The sequence continues at coordinate 45,665,502 of NC_069502.1, forward strand.
GTGTATGTATGTATTATATGGTGTGTGTGTATGTATGTAGTATATGGTGTGTGTATGTATGTATTATATGGTGTGTGTGTATGTATGTAGTATATGGTGTGTGTATATGTATGTAGTATATGGTGTGTGTGTATTTATGTAGTATATGGTGTGTGTGTATGTATGTAGTATATGGTATGTGTATGTATGTAGTATATGGTGTGTATATGTATGTAGTATATGGTGTTTGTGTATTTATGTAGTATATGGTGTGTGTATATGTATGTAGTATATGGTATGTGTATGTATGTAGTATATGGTGTGTGTATGTATGTAGTATATGGCGTGTGTGTGTATGTATGTAGTATATAGTGTGTGTATATGTATGTAGTATATGGTGTGTGTATGTATGTAGTATATGGTGTGTGTGTATGTATGTATTATATGGCGTGTGTGTATGTATGTAATATATGGCGTGTGTGTATGTATGTAGTATATGGTGTGTGTGTATGTATGTAATATATGGCGTGTGTATGTATGTAATATATGGCGTGTGTATGTATGTAGTATATGGCATGTGTGTATGTATGTAGTATATGGTGTGTGTACATTTATGTAGTATATGGTGTGTATGTATGTATGTAGTATATGGTGTGTATGTATGTATGTAGTATATGGTATGTGTATGTATGTATGTATTATATGGCATGTGTATGTATGTATTATATGGCGTGTGTGTATGTATGTATGTAGTATATGGTGTGTGTGTATGTATGTATGTAGTTTATGGTGTGTGTGTATGAATGTAGTATATGGTGTGTGTGTATGTATGTAGTATATAGTGTGTGTGTGTATGTATGTAGTATATGGTGTGTGTGTATGTATGTATGTAGTATATGGCGTGTGTGTATGTATGTAGTATATGGTGTGTATGTATGTATGTAGTATATGGTGTGTGTGTATGTATGTAGTATATGGCGTGTGTGTATGTATGTAGTATATGGTGTGTATGTATGTACGTAGTATATGGTGTGTGTGTGTATGTATGTAGTATATGGTGTGTGTGTATGTATGTATGTAGTATATGGTGTGTGTGTATGTATGTATGTAGTATATGGTGTCTATGTATGTATGTAGTATATGGTGTCTATGTATGTATGTATGTAGTATATGGTGTGTGTGTACGTATGTATGTATGTAGTATATGGCGTGTGTGTATGTATGTAGTATATGGTGTGTATGTATGTATGTATGTAGTATATGGGGTGTGTGTATGTATGTATGTAGTATATGGTGTGTATGTATGTATGTATGTAGTATATGGTGTATATGTATGTATGTAGTATATGGTGTGTATGTATGTATGTAGTATATGGTGTGCATGTATGTATGTATGTAGTATATGGTGTGTATGTATGTATGTATGTAGTATATGGCGTGTGTGTATGTATGTAGTATATGGTGTGTATGTATGTATGTATGTATGTAGTATATGGTGTGTATGTATGTATGTAGTATATGGTGTGCATGTATGTATGTATGTAGTATATGGTGTGTATGTATGTAGTATATGGTGTGTGTGTATGTATGTAGTATATGGCGTGTGTGTGTGTATGTATGTATGTAGTATATGGTGTGTGTATGTATGTAGTATATGGTGTGTGTATATGTATGTAGTATATGGTGTGTGTATGTATGTAGTATATGGTGTGTGTGTATGTATGTATTATATGGCGTGTGTGTGTATGTATGTAATATATGTTGTGTGTGTATGTATGTATGTAGTATATGGCATGTGTGTATGTATGTATGTAGTATATGGCGTGTGTGTATGTATGTAGTATATGGCGTGTGTGTATGTATGTATTATATGGCGTGTGTGTATGTATGTAAGGATTAAACACATAGCAAAAGTACTGCTCAGGATGCAGTTATAATCTCATTAATTAATCAACTACATTTTTTTTGTCACAAGAATTATTTTGTTCATTATTTTAATAAAATAGGATTTAAATAGAAAATGCAGTTTTAAACAACTTCCCAATTTACTCCATATGTCTTATTTGCTTTGTTCTCTTGATATTCTTTGTTGAAAAGCCTACATAGGTAGGGTCAGAAGGCGCTTAACATTATTGGGAGCTACTGTGGCTGCACATATATATATTTGGCTCCCCTGAAGTGTTCATCTAGTTCCCAGTAGTATTATGCTGTTCCTTTAACAAAGGATACAAAGAGAATGAAGCAATTTTGAAAATTGGAAAGTTGTTTAAAATTGCATCTTCTGTCTGAATCATGAAAGAAGAAAAAAATGCGGTTTAATGTCTCTTTAATGCAAAGAATAATTAAAAATGTGTGATTGTCTGTTTAAATGTGACTCAATTGGAATACACAAGTCTATACAGAAGTGCAATGCACTGCGGCACACTCTCTCCCTATCCCCATGTCACATTTATAGTCAGTGATTCCCAGTACACGACTAGTACAGCACAAGTGTATCTTGCTCATGAATAGCCGCCTTTCAGCACTATCGGAATGTGCTGTGTGTCACTCGTATAATCCTCTGTAAACCGTACAACCCCTGTACAGCATTAGTCACACGAGTCTTCACAATACGCAAGTTCAGATCTTGTGTCATATCTGAAGAATTCCCCATTGTACAAGGTTTTCTAACTTTCTCACCAAACTCTGCAATGTGTTTTCAACATTCACTGAAGCGTTAAATTGATTTTAATTGCTTAAAAAATGGAAAATTGGACTCTGTCAATTAGGGATTTAATGATTGAGAATCTCAGTAGAGATGGCCCAGACAAGGCAAATTCCTTTTTGTTAATTAGTCTCTTTGTAGTGTAAAAAATAAACAAAACAGCTTTCCTTCCTGATGGGGAAAAAAGAATAAAGCTAAGATTGGTCATATGAGGTCATATGTGGCACAAAGGCAGAAATCTGTGTTTGCAGATAGTTTCCTAGGGTGAGTTGTTAAAGACACATTAAAGCCTTTTTATAAATGTAAAGTTATCATCTGTGGCTAATACCATGAGACGGATATGAAAGGTGAAATTAGACTTTCATGATTCATATGGATTGTGCAATTTTAAGACTTTTCCATTTCATTTTTTTTTATTTTAATCAAATTAACATTGCTTTATTGGTATCCTTTGTTGAAAAGCATACATAGGTAGGCTCAGGAGCAGCAAAGTCCTACTGGAAGCTAGCTCTTATCATTGGCTCACTAAATTAAGTTAGCTCCCAATAGTGCATTGGTTGTAATAAACCATGACCCTCCAGAGGTTTTTAAACTACAATTCCCATTATGCTCAGCCACTTTAAGCTGGCTGAGCATCATGGGAAATGTAGTTCCCAAAACCTCTGGAGGGCCAAGGTTAATCACCCAGGCCATTTTGCAGAGGTTTAGTGTCCATAAAGGTGGGTGCCGCCATGTTGTTACCTAGGTTTCCTTCCATGCTGAAGCCAATTAGGGACAATTATAAATGAGTCGCTAGAGCCTGCAAACAATGACTGCATGGAATAATGCAGTGTTACTATAGTAACTGTAACACTGGAGTCTGCCCTTGCACTTCTAACAGGAATTAGATATACGCACAATTTTCAGAATTAAGTTACAGTAACAGGAGACAAAATATACAATGAAAGCAAATTGCATAGTTATTTTACTAGAAACAATGACACATTTTATAGTACATCAATGTGTTTACTGGCCCTTTAATAAGGGGGTGTCCATCTGACTAGACAAGTCCCTCCCCACTATACGTCCGTCAGTCTGTAGCAAGTGCATATTTCCGCTATCTCACTGGTACAAACAATAAATTGTACACTACCAATAGCAGAGTATTATCGTCATTTTATTTGCATAGCACACAATTCCGTAGAGAGATAGAGGTATAAAATGACAAGAAACATAACTGACTAAACAAATCTATTACAGGAGGAGGAGGGCCCTGCACCGAAGAGCTTACAGTCTACAGGTTGAGGGTGCACAGACATAAAGTTTGGGGTAGCTTGTCTTGTGGTTTGTAGTTGCAGCAGAGAGTTAACCCTTTAACGCCGTTAGGATGTTGTATTTCGTCCGAATTTTGCTGGGCTTTAGCACCGAAGGACGAAATACAACGTCCTAACCGCTTGGCTTTCCTGAAGCCACTGGCGCTTCCCTGATGGGATCGCGGTCTGGAGGGCATGATTAGCATCATAGGGACACCCCCCCTGACATGATCCCATCATTGATATCTTGTGATCACGTGCACGATTTCAATTTTTTTACATCGGAACAATTGTTCCGATGTAGACAAGTTAACACAAAAGGGTTAATACAATTCAATATTTATTTTGGGTAGGATGAAAAACAGAGGAGAGATGGTTTCTGATGGGTTCTATCATTTTATATTAATGGGAAGGCAGAGTTTGTCTCACGTGCCATGACTGTGCTGTCATTTGAGAATCCCTCTGCTGGAGTACAGATGGCTAATCAGTAGTAGTGGGAAACATAAATTGTACACTGACAGTGCAAGCAAGCACAACTAGAACACTGCATTTCTTTACCAATAAACTTTTCTTTCAGTTAGCATCAAAAGCATTAGTTTTGGGGAGCACAGAGTTTATTATTCACATTTGTATTTAGGGGTACTAAGGTTAGGTTTTTTCTGCTTTTTTGCCTGAGTGACAACTTATTAGACTCTGATATTAAAAGGTCGTTATAGTGACAAAATTACATTTTATGTTATCTTATCACTAGTGACACTGCAAAGCTATGTTAACCCTCCAAAGGGTCGTTCTGAAACTAGCGCTGCTGCTTAAAGTGATGGTAAATCCGAGCGTTTAAAAAACGCTCGGATTTACCATCACTAAAAATAAACTGGACTTTCAGTGATGAGTTTGTGAAAAAAGGTGCTAAACTCACACTTTCTGTACCGCGGCCTCCTCGCTTAGGTCAGCAGCTCAGGCCACCCACGGCACAGCGCTCAGATTTACCATCACTTTACAATGGGATGTGGCTACTGAGAGAATTTTAAGGTAAAATATCTTCCTTTTTATAGAGGTGATATTTTCTAGTCTGCTTTTGACTGATCTGCTGCAGCCCTTTCCGGTGATTTCATCTATGGGTGACGTGTCCTTTTGATGTTCATTTGACACTAAACAGCGGTAGTGAGGACACATCTATATCTGTAGCCCCTTTTGTTCCAGCTCAGATTGCATCATCACTGCTCTTTATTTCTTCCAGATTACTAAAAGCAGAGGCATATCGCACTCACCTTTTTGAGTTTCTTCGTCTTCATCTCCACCTCCTGCTGCAGAGATGTGTAGGTTCCTCGCAGTTCCACCGTCTCCTCATCCCTCACGAGCATTTCCTGCTGCATTTCCCGCTCTCTACGTTTCTGCAGGAAAAACATCTCCATTGAGAAAACTACAGATTAACCCTTTCAACCCCCCCCCCTTTAGTAAATCCGCAGCAATACTCTAGTAAGCCCCCATTTGTCTGCGTTCCTGGGAAACATTAAACCTGAAGTGTTAGAGGTCACAAATAAAAACTTATACGACAAAGGGAAATATACAAAGGCAGCCTAAGGCATGGGATGTGAGTTTAAGCAAGTAAGTAAATATTCAATTTGGTGTATTTAGATATTTTAATGTTTTAGATGCTGAAAGAAACAGAGAGTTAGACACAGAAAGAGAGAAAATGTAAAGAGAGAGAGATAAAAAAGTGAGAGAGGTAGAACAATAACCAATAATAAGCCACTCCAGAGAGTGGAGCACCAATGTTTCAGCGTGAGCGATAAGGGGTTTATCACGGCTGTTTGTGCGCGTCGGGTTTAACGCTGGTATTACGAGTTGAAAGAAAACGCGATCGATTGAGTGCAATTGCAATTTACGCTAGAATGATAACTGCTTTCTCAGAGCTGTGGTTAACTGTTTCGCAAAACAAAAAAGTTGCACAAAACACATCAAAAATACATTACAAAGTAAAGTTACACTCATAATAACACTATTTAATAAATATACATTACACAGTACAGTTACACACATAAAAACACCATCTAATAAATATACATTACACAGTACAGTTACACTCATAATAACACCATCTAATAAATATACATTACACAGTACAGTTACACTGATAATAACACCATCTAATAAATATACATTACACAGTACAGTTACACTCATAATAACACCATCTAATAAATATACATTACACAGTACAGTTAAACGTATAATAACACCATCTAATAAATATACATTACACAGTACAGTTACACTCATAATAACACTGTCTAATAAATATACATTACACAGTACAGTTACACACATAATAACACCATCTAATAAATATACATTAAACAGTACAGTTACACTCATAATAACACCATCTAATAAATATACATTACACAGTACAGTTACACACATAATAACACTATCTAATAAATATACATTACACAGTACAGTTACACTCATAATAACACTATCTAATAAATATACATTACACAGTACAGTTACACTCATAATAACACTATCTAATAAATATACATTACACAGTACAGTTACACTCATAATAACACCATCTAATAAATATACATTACACAGTACAGTTACACACATAATAACACCATCTAATAAATATACATTACACAGTACAGTTACACTTATAATAACACCATCTAATAAATATACATTACACAGTATAGTTACACATAATAACACCATCTAATAAATACACATTACACAGTACAGTTAAACGTATAATAACACCATCTAATAAATATACATTACACAGTACAGTTACACTCATAATAACACTGTCTAATAAATATACATTACACAGTACAGTTACACACATAATAACACCATCTAATAAATATACATTAAACAGTACAGTTACACTCATAATAACACCATCTAATAAATATACATTACACAGTACAGTTACACACATAATAACACTATCTAATAAATATACATTACACAGTACAGTTACACACATAATAACACTATCTAATAAATATACATTACACAGTACAGTTACACACATAATAACACCATCTAATAAATATACATTAAACAGTACAGTTACACTCATAATAACACCATCTAATAAATATACATTACACAGTACAGCTACACACATAATAGCACTATCTAATAAATATACATTACACAGTACAGTTACACTCATAATAATACTATCTAATAAATATACATTACATAGTACAGTTACACACATAATAAGACTATCTAATAAAAATACATCACACAGTACAGTTACACTCATAATAACACCATCTAATAAATATACATTACACAGTGCAGTTACACTGATAATAACACCATCTAATAAATATACATTACACAGTACCGTTACACTCATAATAACACCATCTAATAAATATACATTACACAGTACAGTTACACACATAATAACACCATCTAATAAATATATATTACACGATACAGTTACACTGATAATAACACCATCTAATAAATATACATTACACAGTACAGTTACACTCATAATAACACCATCTAATAAATATACATTACACAGTACAGTTACACTCATAATAACACCATCTAATAAATATACATTACACAGTACAGTTACACTTATAATAACACTGTCTAATAAATATACATTACACAGTACAATTACACTCATAATAACACCATCTAATAAATATACATTACACAGTATAGTTACACACAATAACACCATCTAATAAATATACATTACACAGTACAGTTACACGTATAATAACACCATCTAATAAATATACATTACACAGTACAGTTACACTCATAATAACACTGTCTAATAAAAATACATTACACAGTACAGTTACACACATAATAACACCATCTAATAAATATACATTACACAGTACAGTTACACTCATAATAACACCATCTAATAAATATACATTACACAGTACAGTTACACACATAATAACACTATCTAATAAATATACATTACACAGTACAGTTACACACATAATAACACCATCTAATAAATATACATTACACAGTACAGTTACACTCATAATAACACCATCTAAAAAATATACATTACACTGTACAGTTACACTCATAATAACACCATCTAATAAATATACATTACACAGTACAGTTACACTCATAATAATACCATCTAATAAATATACATTACACAGTACAGTTACACACATAATAACACCATCTAATAAATATACATTACACAGTACAGTTACACTCATAATAACACCATCTAATAAATATACATTACACAGTACAGTTACACTCATAATAACACCATCTAATAAATATACATTACACACTACAGTTACACACATAATAACACCATCTAATAAATATACATTACACAGTACAGTTACACTCATAATAACACCATCTAATAAAGATACATTACACAGTACAGTTACACACATAATAACACCATCTAATAAAGATACATTACACAGTACAGTTACACACATAATAACACCATCTAATAAAGATACATTACACACTACAGTTACACTCATAATAACACTAAATAATAAATATACATTACACACTACAGTTACACACATAATAACACCATCTAATAAATATACATTACACAGTACAGTTACACTCATAATAACACCATCTAATAAAGATACATTACACAGTACAGTTACACTCATAATAACGCCATCTAATAAAGATACATTACACACTACAGTTACACTGATAATAACACCATCTAATAAAGATACATTACACACTACAGTTACACACATAATAACACCATCTAATAAATATACATTACACAGTACAGTTACACTCATAACACTATCTAATAAATATACATTACACAGTACAGTTACACTCATAATAACACCATCTAATAAATATACATTACACACTACAGTTACACACATAATAACACCATCTAATAAAGATACATTACACAGTACAGTTACACACATAATAACACCATCTAATAAAGATACATTACACACTACAGTTACACACATAATAACACCATCTAATAAAGATACATTACACAGTACAGTTACACACATAATAACACCATCTAATAAAGATACATTACACAGAACAGTTACACACATAATAACACTAAATAATAAATATACATTACACAGTACAGTTACACACATAATAACACCATCTAATAAAGATACATTACACAGTACAGTTACACTCATAATAACGCCATCTAATCAAGATACATTACACACTACAGTTACACTGATAATAACACCATCTAATAAAGATACATTACACACTACAGTTACACACATAATAACACCATCTAATAAAGATACATTACACAGTACAGTTAAACACATAATAACACCATCTAATAAAGATACATTACACAGTACAGTTACACTCATAATAACGCCATCTAATAAAGATACATTACACACTACAATTACACTGATAATAACACCATCTAATAAAGATACATTACACACTACAGTTACACACATAATAACACCATCTAATAAATATACATTACACAGTACAGTTACACTCATAATAACACTACATCATAAAAATTATTGCAAACCAATATTGCACAAAAAAAGTTATAAAGGCTCAAAGATATGAGATCTCAGGTGTTAGAAAAAATATTTCACATTCCAGTGTTCTGCATATAGCAGATATCATGTATTTAAAAAAAGATATTCCTACATATATCTGTATATATCTATGCCTATATATAATCATGTATATATATATATATATATATATATATATATGTATATAGGTATAAATATATATTTGTGCAAAAATACCTTTAGATATATGTAGAAATATCTATTTAGGAATAAATAGAATATATTCTTCTATGTGAAGAACATTGAAGAGTGAAATATTCCTATTTTTATGTCGGGTTAATGCACACGAGAATATGCGATTGGGTTTGCGTAAAAGTGTTTCTCCCCCCCCCCCCACACTTTTTTATCTCCATTGACTTCTATGACGAAATACGTGAACGCGCATGCGATATTGTAAGTTCGGATTTTTGCACTCATTGGGTTAACGGATGATTCAAAACAGTTTACTTTCAACTCATAATACGAGCTCAACCCGACGCGCATAAAAAGCTTATGTCTAGCACAGTTAACACTTGAGCGGGAGCGTTAATTAGCGCTCCACTTGCAATTTGGCCCAATTTGTGATGTCCCGGAAGAATGATGCAGAGAATACACTAAGACTAATGACACAAATTCTGTCCCATTGCAGGATGAGTGCGTATAATCTACACACACACACTTGCAGATACAGAAAAATGTGCCAACCAAAATAAAGCTGGCAGTGTTATCAGTGCAACCCGGGGATCACAGCTTTTTACTACTGCGCTTAAAATAGCCCAGCGTGAGCACAGAAAATATCAGCGCTGGTGCTCACATTCCGTTTCAAAGAACAAAACGTAAAGTAAAGTAAAAGGAAACAAAGCACAATATGCAGCTACCTAAGTGACCACATGTGATAAGAAGTGCCACCAACACCTCCCCTTTCCCTAAGCAATGAGGTTTGGCAACTCTTATATGTACAATCATACCAGTAATACTCATGTTAATTTGTGAGAGAGAGACAGAGAGACGGATGGAGAGAGAGAGAGGGATGGAGAGAGAGAGTGATGGAGAGAGATAGTGATGGAGAGAGAGGGGGATGGAGAGAGAGAGAGAGAGAGAGGGATGGAGAGAGAGGGGGATGGAGAGAGAGAGAGTGATGGAGAGAGAGGGGGATGGAGAGAGAGAGAGAGAGAGAGAGAGGGATGGAGAGAGAGAGAGAGAGGGATGGAGAGAGAGAGAGGGGGATGGAGAGAGAGAGAGAGAGATGGAGAGAGAGAGGGATGGAGAGAGAGAGAGAAGAGAGAGACGGATGGAGAGAGAGACGGATGGAGAGAGAGAGAGAGAGATAGAGAGAGAGAGAGAGAGAGAGAGAGAAAGAGGGATGGAGAGAGAGAAGAGAGAGAGAGAAAGAGAGAGCGAGAGATGGAGAGACAGAAGAGAGAGAGGAGAGGAAGAGAGATGGAGAGAGAAAGAGAAGGAGAGGAAGTGAGATGGAGAGGAGAGGAAGTGAGATGGAGAGAGAGGAGAGGAAGTGAGATGGAGAGAGAGGAGAGGAAGAGAGATGGAGAGAGAGGAGAGGAAGAGAGATGGAGAGAGAGTGAGAGAAGGAGAGGAAGAGATATGGAGAGAGAGAGAAAGAGAGAGAGAAAATGAGAGGAAGAGAGAGAGAATGAGAGGAAGAGAGAGAGAAAGAGAGAGAGAGAATGAGAGGAAGAGAGAGAGAATGAGAGGAAGAGAGAGAGAATGAGAGGAAGAGAGAGAGAATGAGAGGAAGAGAGAGAGAATGAGAGGAAGAGAGAGAAGGAGAGGAAGAGAGAGAGAATGAGAGGAAGAGAGAGAGAATGAGAGGAAGAGAGAGAGAATGAGAGGAAGAGAGAGAGAGAAAGAGAGAGAGTAATAATAAAGCATAGATCAATTCTGCACCATTATAGGCACAAGAGCACACTGTTACTGCTGTACCAAATAAACAAAGGTCATTTTCATCTAGATAACCTAGTTCAGTTTACTAATATTAGCCAGGAAGATCTATAAAAGGGGAAATGTAACTGCGGAGTAATCGCTACATAAAATAGAACATAGGTTCTTTTTTTTTTTTTTTTTTGCCCTCTTTGGACTTCTGGAAATAGCTTCCTGGAAATCAGTCTTTGTAAAAATAGGACATTTAATTCCAGCAATCAGAAGCATCTCCCAGCTGTAGTGACTCATCAGTCTATAGTCATTATACCTATAGATACGGATCTCATTTATGTGACTCACTTGTTTTGGTTCATGGCTTTAAAGTATAATCAAGTGAAGGGAAAACAATACCAATAGTTCTAATCAAATTTGAAAAGCACTGCTATTTGTGCTAGGCCAGAGTGCTGTAAAGCTTTACATGGTAGGCTACAAAATGTTATACCAACAGCTTAAAGGGACAGGAAACCCTAAACATGTAATTCATGATTCAGGTAGAACATACATTTTTTAAACAACTTCCAAATGTACTTTTATAATCAAATAAGCTTCATTCTCTTGTTATCCTTTGCTGAAGGAACAGCATTGCACTACTTGCAGCTAGCTGAACACTTCTAGTAAACCAATCACAAGCCACAAATGTGTGCAGGTGCCAATCAGCAGCTAGGTTTCATTAGTGTGGGATATGTGCGTATACATTTTCAACAGTGGGTACCAAGAGAACAAAGCACATTTGAAAATCATGCTAGTTTAATTTTGACTTTCCTATCCCTTTAATGCTTCATATATTAGTTAGTTTAGAGATATTCCCTGTATGTGGTGCCAATGCTAAAGCAACTTTTTAAATGCACGTTGCATTACAGTACCATTGCAAGGTTACAATGTCATCATAATATTTACTTCACTGTTCCTTTAAGAAAGAACATCTGGCTTTTGTATTTGTAAATATTTTGTAAACTTAAAGGGACATTAAACACTAAATAAATACTAGATAGAATGATGCATTCAAAGAAAACATTAGTTTGAGAATAACACGTAGATGTATTTTTTAAAGTTTCATTAGTCTATAAAACAATGGGAGCTGCCATGTTGTAAGTTAGGCTACCTTCTCTGCTGTGGCCAATTAGGGACAGTTATAAATAGGTCACTAGAGTGTGCAGCCAATGGCTGTGTGGAATATAACAGTGTTCTGCACTTCTATCACTAACAGGAACTGAAAAGCTCAACATTTCAGAATGGAACTACAGGAAAAGGGAACAAAATAGATAATGAAAGTATATTGCAGAGTTTTATTTACATATATGCTTTATCATTTTATATTACCACTTTTAAGTGTTTAATGTCCCTTTAAAGGGACGGTCATCTCAAATATGTTTGTTCTTTAAAAAGATAGATAATCCCTTTATTACCCATTCCCCAGTTTTGCACAGAAAACACAGTTATATTAATACACTTTTTACCTCTGTGATTAGTATCTAAGCCTCTTCTGACCCCGTAATCAAATGAATTTTTATTTATTAACTATTGACTTGCATTTAAGCCAATTAGTGCTGTGTTGTGCACAACCCACGGCCGTGAGCACAATGTTATCTATATGACTCACATGAACTAGCACTACCCTGTGGTGAAAAGCTAATAAAATAGCATGTGATAAGAGGCTGTCTGTAGTGGCTTAAAACCAGGCAGAAATTTAGAGGTTTAAAGGTTAAAAAGTATATTTATATAACAATTGTGGTTGTGCAAAGCTGGGGAATGGCTAGTAAAGGTGTTATCTATCTTTTTAAACAATAACAATTTTTGTGTTGACTGTCCCTTTAAGTAGTGTATACAGTTGCATAAAGCATTATTAGTAAAAATATAAAACTCTGGGTCTCTCCTAACAATGTGGGGTCATTTTTGTGTTTATCTCTCTTTTTTGCAGTACCAGATGGGACCAAGTAAAATTGCCCACCATTTTTACACAGGCACAAGTTGTCACAACATGCTAAAAAAGTTACCTAAAGGCTCAACTATTTATCCCAGCATGCTCAGCTTCAGTGCTGTTCCCTGACAGAAACTGGGGCACAGCGATGAATATTTTAAGTGAACTGAAGTTAAACAATACCGCAGGTCTGGCCAGTAGGTTTTATCTGATGAGGTATTAATAGCAAAACAAGTGAGGGGGTTAGGTCACTATACAGATCACTAGTTAGGCCTCATCATGAATATTGTGTACAGTTCTAGAGACCGTCTCACCAGAGGATATAAATACAGTAGAAACTGTACAAAGGAGGCTAATAAACTGGTCTAAAAATACAACTTAAAGGGACACTAAACCCACATTTTTTATTTCGTTATTCAGATAGAGCGTGCAATTTTAAGCAACTTTCTAATTTACTCCGATTATCAATTTTTCTTCATTCTCTTGCTATCTTTATTTGAAAAGCAAGAATGTAAGTTTATAAGCCGGCCCATTTTTGGTTCACAACCTGGGTTGTGCTTGCTGATTGGTGGCTAAATGCACCCACCATTAAACAAGTGCTGTCCAGGGTACTAAACCAAAAATTGGCTGGCTCCTTTGCTTAGATGCCTTATTTTTCAAATAATGATAGCAAGAGAATGAAGAAAAATTGATAATAGGAGTAAATTAGAAAGTTGCTTAACCCCTTAATGACCACAATGTACCCTGTATGTCACTGGTCGTTAAGGGTTTTTTCAGGACATAATAGCACAAGTCTAGCAAGAACACACTATTAATGCCCTCCCTCTAGCAGGCTTTGTGGAATAGAGCAGTCTCAACGCTGGTGGCAAGACCACGCTATAAAACAATCAAGTCCCAAAAAAAGGCCAGTGACATACAGGGTACGTCGCTGGTCCTTAAGGGGTTAAAATAGCCTGCTCTATGTGAATCACAAAAGAAAATTTTTTTTACATGAAGGCAAAAGGCATTTTGTTTCCCTTTTAATAACCTATTAAACTATTTAATAAAGCTGAAGGTGAAAGCATTATAAAGTGCAACCCCAGAACAAGAGGTCGTGTAGCAGCTTCAGGAGTAACAAGCACTGCAGGAATTCCTGAGATACGCATAGGATCAGGATATCCTGAGAATTAGTCACGTGCACACTTCATGTTCCTGAATCTCAAGCACATTCTGTGTATATCAGATTGTTTATTTCTATGGCAACGTTGGCCCCCAGCAGTCTGATAAACTGCCTGCAAATCACTATTGTATTTGATTAAAGGGTCATGTTACATTGTGTAAGTATAGTATTGAGGTTATTCCGCACCTCCCTCTAGTAATGGGGCCACCATGTTGAAATCTTTTTTATACATTCCAGTGCCGACCTGTTTGCAAAGTGCAGCAACTCTCCTTTAGATACCTGCAGTGTAACTTAGGTTCCAAAATGGTGGCACCCTAATTAGAGGGAGGTGCATGAAATGTATTTAGGGCCAGATTATAAGTGGAGTGCAATAAATATTGCGTTCGCTGAAGCGATATTTGTGCTCCACTTTGTAATACTACCTCACGCTAATGTGCGCTGGAATTACAAGTCAGGTGTAATGCGAACGTGAGCTCTCATTCACATTGCACGGAAGCATTGCGCTCATGAGAGCGCTCTTTCATAGGTTCCAACCTCGTGCAGTGAAGGGGTAATTAGCGCACCGATGGCAGCATTTTTTTTAAAGATATATATATGACTATATACATATATATTTATGTGTTAATATGTGTATATAATCATATAAATATATATTTACTGGAAAAACACAATTCCCATAGACCACAATGTAAAGGTACTTTTCAGAGCCGTTTTTTTATTCTAACACCCCACACCGACAACTTTAGACCTCAAAAACTGCCCACTGCGGTAATTTTATATATATATAAAAAAAAGCTACATTTCAAAAGACAACAAAAAAAAAAAAACAACTATAATATCCTCTATTTTGAGGGCATTTGGGGCACTTTTAGAAAATGAACAAGAGATTGGATCTCTGGTTAATTTTCAGAGCGCTAATGGCTACCACAAGCTCACAGTAGCAATAACCAGCCAATGGCTGGTAAATTGTCACGCACCTGCAAACGGATAAATTTGCCTGTTTGCGGGAGGGCGATAATTTAGCGCTACACTTGTAATCTGGCCCTTAGTGTATAATGTCCCTTCAGGGACATTTATTGTGCGCTCAAGTAGGATGTGGAGCGCGAGCACCTCCCTGTTTGTGTCAGGCCTCCTATCGTTTCTCACCTGTTCTGCTATCTCCTGACGCTTTATCTCCAGCATTTTCTGCTGCTCGTTCGTATGGTCCATGATATTCTTCCCTCCAATCAGCAGCTTGCTCTCCATTGCCTGAAAACATAAAGCAGATGTTGTGTTAATACTATAACTGCAGTAAACATCTCATGCACAAGCTTAGGGACATTCTGATATAGGGCTAATAAGTAGTGCATACAGAATTGGTGAGGATATTGCATAACAAATATGTCTACTGTCCATGAGAAACAGCAGCCTTGTGACGTTAATTTTATGTCCTGCAATATTGCAGTGTCAGTTGTCTACCTCATACTAATGCTCATTGGCTGATATTTGTGTTGTGCTAATGCTTATTGGCTGATATTTGTGTTGTGCTGATGCTTATTGGCTGATATTTGTGTTGTGCTAATGTTCATTGGCTGATATTTGTGTTGTGCTGATGCTTATTGGCTGATATTTGTGTTGTGCTAATGTTTATTGGCTGATATTTGTGTTGTGCTAATGCTTATAGGCTGATATTTGTGTTGTGCTAATGTTCATTGGCTGATATTTGTGTTGTGCTGATGCTTATTGGCTGATATTTGTGTTGTGCTAATGTTTATTGGCTGATATTTGTGTTGTGCTAATGCTTATAGGCTGATATTTGTGTTGTGCTAATGTTCATTGGCTGATATTTGTGTTGTGCTGATGCTTATTGGCTGATATTTGTGTTGTGCTAATGTTTATTGGCTGATATTTGTGTTGTGCTAATGTTTATTGGCTGATATTTGTGTTGTGCTAATGCTTATTGGCTGATATTTGTGTTGTGCTAATGCTTATTGGCTGATATTTGTGTTGTGCTAATGTTTATTGGCTGATATTTAAGTTGTGCTAATGTTTATTGGCTGATATTTGTGTTGTGCTAATGTTTATTGGCTGATATTTGTGTTGTGCTTATGTTCATTGGCTGATATTTGTGTTGTGCTAATGTTTATTGGCTGATATTTGTGTTGTGCTAATGTTTATTGGCTGATATTTGTGTTGTGCTAATGTTTATTGGCTGATATTTGTGTTGTGCTAATGTTTATTGGCTGATATTTGTGTTGTGCTAGTGTTCATTGGCTGATATTTGTGTTGTACTAATGTTCATTGGCTGATATTTGTGTTGTGCTAATGCTTATTGGCTGATATTTGTGTTGTGCTAATGTTCATTGGCTGATATTTGTGTTGTACTAATGCTTATTGGCTGATATTTGTGTTGTGCTAATGTTTATTGGCTGATATTTGTGTTGTGCTAATGTTTATTGGCTGATATTTGTGTTGTGCTAATGCTTATTGGCTGATATTTGTGTTGTACTAATGTTCATTGGCTGATATTTGTGTTGTGCTAATGTTTATTGGCTGATATTTGTGTTGTGCTAATGTTCATTGGCTAATATTTGTGTTGTGCTAATGTTTATTGGCTGATATTTGTGTTGTGCTAATGTTTATTGGCTGATATTTGTGTTGTGCTAATGCTTATTGGCTGATATTTGTGTTGTACTAATGTTCATTGGCTGATATTTGTGTTGTGCTAATGTTTATTGGCTGATATTTGTGTTGTGCTAATGTTCATTGGCTGATATTTGTGTTGTGCTAATGTTTATTGGCTGATATTTGTGTTGTGCTGATGCTTATTGGCTGATATTTGGGTTGTACTAATGTTTATTGGCTGATATTTGTGTTGTGCTAATGTTTATTGGCTGATATTTGTGTTGTGCTAATGTTTATTGGCTGATATTTGTGTTGTGCTGATGCTTATTGGCTGATATTTGTGTTGTACTAATGTTTATTGGCTGATATTTGTGTTGTGCTAATGTTTATTGGCTGATATTTGTGTTGTGCTAATGCTTATTGGCTGATATTTGTGTTGTGCTAATGTTCATTAGCTAATAGGTAATTACAACTAATGCTCATTGGCTGATATTTGTGTTGTGCTAATGCTTATTGGCTGATATTTGTGTTGTGCTAATGCTTATTGGCTGATATTTGTGTTGTGCTAATGTTTATTGGCTGATATTTGTGTTGTGCTAATGCTTATTGGCTGATATTTGTGTTGTGCTAATGTTCATTGACTATTTGTGTTGTGCCAATGTTCATTGGCTGATATTTGTGTTGTGCTAATGTTTATTGGCTGATATTTGTGTTGTGCTAATGTTCATTAGCTAATAGGTAATTACAACTAATGCTCATTGGCTGACAGGCACTTCCTATTAAAGTTCGTTGGCAGAGCAGTGATGCACTACTGGGAGCTAGCTGAATACATCTTGTGATCCAATGACAAGAGGCATATGTGTGTAGCCACCAATCAGCAGCTAGCTCCCAGGAGTGTATTACAGCTCCTAAGCCTACCTTGAAAAAGTTAGGATACCAAGAGAACCAAGTAGATTTGATATAATAAATTAATGAAAAAGTCAGAATGCTCTCTCTGAATCATGAAAGTTTAATCAGATAAGCTGGGCCCTAAGTACTTTAACCCAATCGGAGCAATCAAGACAGAAGTGATATGTGCAGCCACCAATCAGCAGCCAGCTACCAGATGTTTATTATTGCTCTTGAACCTACACAGGTACGCTTTTTACAAAGGATATCAGAAGATCAAAGCCAATTTAATAACAGAAGTAAAATGAAGTCTCTTAAAATCTCATGCTCTATATCCCTTTAAGTTAGTTTACATTAAAGGGACAGTCTACTCTAGAATTTTTTTTGTTTCAAAACATAGATAATCCCTTTATTACACATTCCCCAGTTTTGCATAACCAACAGTTATATTACTATACTTTTTATCTCTGTGATTACCTTGTATATAAGCCTCTGCAAACTGCCCCTTATCTCAGTTATATTAATATACTTTTTACCTCTGTGATTACCCTGTATCTAAGCCTCTGCAGACTGCGCCTTATCTCAGTTATATTAATATACTTTTTACCTCTGTGATTACCTTGTATCTAAGCCTCTGCAGACTGCCCCTTATCTCAGTTATATTACTATACTTTTTACCTCTGTGATTACCCTGTATCTTAGCCTCTGCAGACTGCCCCCTTATCTCAGTTATATTAATATACTTTTTACCTCTGTGATTACCCTGTATCTAAGCCTCTGCAGACTGCCCCCTTATCTCAGTTATATTAATATACTTTTTACCTCTGTGATTACCTTGTATCTAAGCATCTGCAGACTGCCCCCTTATCTCAGTTATATTAATATACTTTTTACCTCTGTGATTACCTTGCATCTAAGCCTCTGCAGACTGCCCCCTTATCTCAGTTATATTAATATACTTTTTACCTCTGTGATTACCTTCTATCTAAGCCTCTGCAGACTGCTCCTTATCTCAGTTATATTAATATACTTTTTACCTCTGTGATTACCCTGTATCTAAGCCTCTGCAGACTGCCCCCTTATCTCAGTTATATTACTATACTTTATACCTCTGTGATTACCCTGTATCTAAGCCTCTGCAGACTGCCCCCTTATCTCAGTTATATTAATATACTTTTACCTCTGTGATTACCCTGTATCTAAGCCTCTGCAGACTGCCCCCTTATCTCAGTTATATTAATATACTTTTTACCTCTGTGATTACCTTGTATCTAAGCCTCTGCAGACTGCCCCCTTATCTCAGTTATATTAACATACTTTTTACCTCTGTGATTACCTTGTATCTAAGCCTCTGCAGACTGCCCCCTTATCTCAGTTATATTAAAGGGACACTGTACCCAAAAATTTTCTTTTGTGATTCAGATTGAGCATGCAATTTTAGGCAACTTTCTAATTTACTCATATTATCAATTTTTCTTTGTTTTCTTGCTATCATTATTTGAAAAAGAAGGCATCTAAGCTTTTTTTGGTTTCAGGACTTTGGACAGCACTTTTTTATTGGTGGATGAATTTATCCACCAATCAGCAAGGACAACCCAGGTTGTTCACTGAAAATGGGCCGGCATCTAAACTTACATTCTTGCATTTCAAATAAAGATACCAAGAGAATGAAGAAAATTTGATAATAGGAGTAAATTAGAAAGTTGCTTAAAATTTCAGGCTCAATCTGAATCACGAAAGAAAATTTTTGGGTACAGTGTCCCTTTAATATACTTTTTACCTCTGTGATTACCTTGTATCTAAGCCTCTGCAGACTGCCCCCTTATCTCAGTTATATTAATATACTTTTTACCTCTGTGATTACCTTGTATCTAAGCCTCTGCAGACTGCCCCCTTATCTCAGTTATATTAATATACTTTTTACCTCTGTGATTACCTTGTATCTAAGCCTCTGTAGACTGCCCACTTATCTCAGTTATATTAATATACTTTTTACCTCTGTGATTACCCTGTATCTAAGCCTCTGCAGACTGTTCCCTTATCTCAGTTATATTAATATACTTTTTACCTCTGTGATTACCTTGTATCTAAGCCTCTGCAGACTGCCCCCTCATCTCAGATCTTTTTAAAGGCGTGCATTTAGTCAATCAATGCTGACTCATAAATAACTCCACGGGAGTGAGCACAATGTTCTCTATATGGCACACATGAACTAGAGCCGTCTAGCTGTAAAAAAAACTGTCAACATGTACTGAGATAAAGGTTAAGTATATTCATATAACAATGTTGGTTGTGCAAAGCTGGGAAATAGGTAGTAAAGGTATTATCTAGCTTTTTAAACAATAGCAATTTTGGAGTAGACTGTCCCTTTAAGCAGTTCCGTCTGTAGCGTGTGTCTAAAGTGGATTATAAGCAGAACTCCTCCTGTAAATTGTATTATACTTGATTAGAAATGCAGAGATAACACAGCTAGGACACATTTATACATATATACTGCGCTGCTGCCTCTGGCTGACATCAAACAGAAAGTGGATGGGTCAGGATGATTTGTCTTCAGATGCAGGAAGACGTAGGTGACGGAGTGAGGCCAAACAGAGGTCTTTATGCAGCTGCCTGGCACTGTGCCAGCCGCTAATGGACAAAGCCCAAAGAATGACAGAGGTCACACAATACAGTGAATCACTGTGACATGCGGAGAAGGACGCTCATTTGTATTGTACAAAAAATAAATCTAAGGAATATGAATGTGTCTGTAGCTTCTGATATCCAGACACACATATTACTTATATGTATCTAAGGCCTGAGTTCCAATTCATCAGAAATTGTTATCAAACAAATTACAGCAATTCAATAGTTTGCTTGTTTTCTAAGCCATTACAATCCTACAAATCTGCTTCAACAACAAAACAATATAATGGTTACACTGAAACTGTGAGAATTAGGGAAATCACATGATTGTCACAAAAGCAAAAAACATGACAAATAATTCATGTCATATTGAACAATTGCTTTATATGTTTCAGTTCATGAGTTAATAATTTCATATAAATTCCTTAAAGGGACAGTTCACCCCAAAAAAAGTCTCCCATTTATATTATTCCCAATGATCCTTTTTACCTGCTAGAGTGTATTAAATTGGTTACAAGTAGCACCTTTACTCCTATTTCAGCATTTGAAATAGCTGATTTAGCCTGTGGTATAGCCACCTATACTGAAAGATTTGATACTGGAGTATTTGCTATTGACAAACCTAAGTAAACACAGCCAGCAGAAGAGATTACACTCTCAGTGGGGAGCAGGATAGTTAAAGGGACAGTCAACACCAGAATTGTTGTTGTTTAAAAAGAAAGATAATCCCTTTATTACCCATTCCCCAGTTTTGCATAACCAACACTGTTATAGAAAAACACTTTTTACGGCTGTGATTACCTTGTATCTAAGCCTCTGCAAACTGCATCCTTATTTCAGTTCTTTTGACAGACTTGCATTTTAGTCAATCAGTGCTCACTCCAGGGTAACTTCACGTGCATTAGCTCAATGTTATCATATGAAACACATGAACTAATGCCCTCTAATGGTCAAAGTGCATTCAGATTAGAGGTCTAAGAAATTAGCATATGAACCTCCTAGGTTTAGCTTTCAACTAAGAATACCAACAGAACAAAGCAAAATTCGTGATAAAAGTAAATTGGAAAGTTGTTTAAAATCACATTCCCTATTTAAATCATGAAAGTTTTTTTTGGACTTGACTGTCCCTTTAAGTAATAAAATGATAATTTTCTATTATTCTCTCTATATATTCAGCTTTGGTGTTCCAGACAAATATAAGATAAGGAAGCAAGTGTGTGTACACAAAGTGATAACATAATCAGATCTGATATTACCTGAATCTCAACCCATTGTAATAGGCTGTGGTTTCAAAGCACAAAACCAGCTACTTCATATACACAAATAAACCTGAAAATGCAATTTCTCATACATTTTATACTCTGCAGCTGCTATAACAAGTCATTGAAAATACAATAAAGGAAAAACTATTTTACAATGTACTGTCCCTTTAAAATGATGGTAAACCTTAAAGGGACATGAAACCCATGATTCAGATAGAACATGTGATTTTAAACAACTTTCCAATTTACTTCTATTATCTAATTTGTTTTGTTCTCTTGGTATCCTTTGTTGAAGGAGCAGCAATGCACTACTGGTTTCTAACTGAACACATTGGTGAGCCAATGACAATCTGTATATATATATATATATATATATATATATATATATATATATATATATATATATATGTGTGTGTGTAGCCACCAATCAGCAGCTAGAACCTAGGTTCTTTGCTGCTCCTTAGCTTTCCTAGATAAACCTTTCAGCAAAGGATAAGAAGAGAAGGAAGCAAATTAAATAACAGAAGTAAATTGTAAAGTTGTTGAAAATTGTATACTCTGTCTGAATCACAAAAGAAAAATGTTGGGTTTCAACATTAAAAAAGTATATGTGTACCTTTTCTGTTTTCAATCCATCTGTTAAAGGGTTAAATTAGTGCATATAATAATGCTTCTATTGCAATGTTATGCCGGCCCACTTGGATGAACTTTTTTTTTACAACAATTCTAGTGAACATCCAATCAGCGTGTGTGTCATTTGACAATCTTTAAGCCCAGCCCATTTAAAGCCCTTAGAAAGCTTATGTAGAGAGTGGATTTGACTGCTCTATAGATCACAGCCCAACCAAAAGAGGAAATAAAGTGGGGCGGAGAAACAGACAATACCAATTAGGATTATAAATATTTTATTTTTATTTTTATAATTATGAACTTTTACTTGTAAACTAATATATTTTTCATTGCAACATTCTTAATAGTCTGAAACAAGAGACAACCAAAATCTAAAGAAGAACTCTGGGAAGTGATGAAAAAAAGCCTTGTAAAATATACCAGAAGAAAACTTCAGGACAGTCTCCCTAAAACAGTTCAAGCTGTGCTTAGTGCCAAAGGAGGTCACACTAAATACTGACTTTTGCCTGAAGAAGCCATTTTGTTCTGATTTTTTTTTAATGTATTTTGTGTACATATTTCCTGTATTTTCTGTTTGTATCTTAATAAAGAGACAGTAAAATACATATGGATTAAAACTTTGCTAAAACAACAAAGCTGATGGTGACTTTTGCACAGCACTGTATATTTGTGCAAAAAACATCAGATATAAGGAGAAATCTGTATTTATGAATAAATAGAACATATTCTGCTATGTGCAAAATATTGGAATGTGAAATATTCATATTTCTCTTGTCAGATTAGTGCACTTGAGAATATGGGATCATGTCGTGAGTAGGTGGTTTTTTTCCACTTTTTTTGCTCCAGTGACTTCTATGGGGGAATAGGTTATCCTGCGTGTGATATTCTAAGTTTGGTGAGCGAAAATAGTTTACTTTCAACTCATACGAGCGGAACCCGACCAGGGTTGAAAGTAAACGGAATCGCTTGATCACAATTTACACTAGAATGATTACCGCATCCTCTCTGGCCCTCTACCTCGCTCTGGTCAACTGTTTTGCGAATCAAAAATTGTCATAAAGCACATCACAAATACGGTACAAAGTACAGTAACACTCGGAATAACACCATCTAATAAAAATGAAGGGGACAAAGATATGAGATCTCAGGTGTTAGAAAAAAAAAGGCAGACAAAGGGCTTTAACATTGTGACACATACTGTACATACACATGTATAAAGATGTATATATATATATGTGTGTGTGTGTGTACAGATGTATTTATGTATTTATATGTATTGACAGACATACAGTATATACACATATAAACACATAAATAAATATGTATAAATACATACTTAAAAGTGCATTGGATCCCTTTGCAGTCAAGTAGATGATAAAGTGTTATACTGTGTATTTTCTGCAAATATTTCACATTCCAATGTTCTTCACATAGCAGAATATGTTCTATATATTTATAAACAGATATTCCTATATATATCTGTATATCTATATAATTATATAGGTATAGATATATATAGTACGACAATACCGTCGGATATATGTAGAAATACGTAGTTGTGAATAAAAAGAATATATTCTTCTGTGTGAAGAACATTGGAATGTCAAATATTCATATTTTCATGTGGGTTAGCGCACATGAGAATATGCGATCGGGTTTTAGGTTTTTTCCTCGTTATTTTCTTCATTGACTTCTATGGTGGAATATAATTATGCACGTATCCTAGGTTCGGCTTTTTCCGTATGTCAGTTAGCACTTGTGAAAAAATATTTTACTTTCAGCTTCTAATACTAGCGCTATCCAACAGGCGCCAAAAGATTACTTCTAGTGGAGTTAGCGTGCAAGCGGGAGCGTTAAATACCAACAAACTTGTAATCAGGCCCTTAGTGTTTAAAGTGCCTTTAAGAAATGATAGCAAAAAGAAAAAAATGTACCAAAAAGGTTTGCGGTGACATAAGTTAAACAGCCTTGCAGCTTTTTGCATTGTTGCTATTTTCTCAGCTTTATGGTGCGCAGCCAGTGCAGGGCCAGTGACAACTGTAATGAACTTACTCAGCATTCATTACAGCCTGAGCTGCCGCGTTTGCTATTCTCTGCAAAAACCCTTCACAGCAGCAGTAAAGCAAAACTGCTGCAATTGGGTGTGGCTGTAAATCAGCAAGCTGGCATAATACTAACTAATACATTCCCTTAAAGGGGCATTATACACTATATTGCTGCTAAACTTGAGTATTGCTTCAGACTTGATAAAGGAAGGAACTCTTCCGAAAGCTTGTCATCTTATAAATGTATAGTTAGTCCAATAAAAAAGTAGCATTGCTCAATGCAATACTCTTGTTATTTTTATATCTAAATCTCTGGACTAACACGGCTACTCCAATCAACGTGACTATATTTGTATACATATGTATCTATGTGTTTATGTGTTTTACTGTCTATTTACTGTACATATTTAACATTCCAATGTTCTTCACTTACAGGAAAATGTCCTTTTCATTGTAATTATATGTATATATATATATATATATATATATATATATATATATATATATATATATGTGTATACCTATATATGTATATATTACTAAAGATATATAGGTACATTATTATTTTCTTTGTTTCCCATTGCATATAAAAGTTACATTTACACTATACTATAGTCTATTAAGTGTGTAATAGCATTATGTATAAAAAAAAAATGTACATTCCTTAATTAAAAAAACAGAATTTATGTTTACCTGATAAATTTCTTTCTCCAACGGTGTGTCCGGTCCACGGCGTCATCCTTACTTGTGGGAATATTCTCTTCCCCAACAGGAAATGGCAAAGAGAGCACAGCAAAAGCTGCCCATATAGCCCCCCCCTCTGGCTCCGCCCCCCAGTCATTCGACCGACGGTTAGGAGAAAAAAGGAGAAACTATAGGGTGCTGTGGTGACTGTAGTGTATAAAGAAAGAAATTCATCAAACCTGATTAAAAACCAGGGCGGGCCGTGGACCGGACACACCGTTGGAGAAAGAAATTTATCAGGTAAACATAAATTCTGTTTTCTCCAACATTGGTGTGTCCGGCCCACGGCGTCATCCTTACTTGTGGGAACCAATACCAAAGCTTTAGGACACGGATGAAGGGAGGGAGCAAATCAGGTTACCTAAACGGAAGGCACCACGGCTTGCAAAACCTTTCTCCCAAAAATAGCCTCCGAAGAAGCATAAATATCGAATTTGTAAAATTTGGCAAAAGTATGCAGAGAAGACCAAGTCGCTGCCTTACAGATCTGATCAACAGAAGCCTCGTTCTTGAAAGCCCAAGTGGAAGCCACAGCTCTAGTAGAATGTGCTGTAATTCGTTCAGGAGGCTGCCGTCCGGCAGTCTCATAAGCCAATCGGATGATGCTTTTCAGCCAAAAAGAAAGAGAGGTAGCAGTAGCTTTCTGCCCTCTCCTCTTGCCAGAATACACAACAAACAAAGATGAAGTCTGTCTGAAATCCGTTGTTGCTTCTAAATAGAACTTTAACGCACGGACCACATCTAGATTGTGTAACAAGCGTTCCTTCTTTGAAACTGGATTCGGACACAGAGAAGGAACAACAATTTCCTGGTTGATATTCCTATTGGAAACGACCTTTGGAAGAAAACCAGGCTTGGTATGTAAAGCTACCTTATCTGTATGGAATACCAGAAGATAGGGAGAAGTACATTGCAAAGCAGATAATTCAGAAACTCTTCTAGCAGAAGAAATAGCAACCAAAAACAGAACTTTCCAAGATAGTAACTTAATATCTATGGAATGCATGGGTTCAAACAGAACCCCCTGAAGAACTGAAAGAACTAAATTTAGACTCCAAGGAGGAGTTATTGGTCTGTAAACAGGCTTGATTCTAACTAACGCCTGTACAAACACTTGTACATTTGGCACTGCTGCCAGACGTTTGTGTAGCAAGACAGACAGAGCAGATATCTGTCCTTTTAAGGAACTAGCTGACAAACCTTTATCCAGACCTTCTTGGAGAAAGGAAAGTATCCTAGGGATTTTAATTCTACTCCAAGGGAACCCCTTGGATTCGCACCAACAGATATATTTTTGCCATATCTTATGGTAAATCTTCCTAGTTACAGGTTTTCTGGCTTGAACCAGAGTATCTATGACTGAATCTGAAAACCCACGCTTAGATAGAATCAAGCGTTCAATTTCCAAGCAGTCAGTTGGAGAGAAACTAGATTTGGATGTTCGAACGGACCTTGTACCAGAAGATCCTGTCTCAAAGGTAGCTTCCATGGTGGAGCCGATGACATATTCACCAGGTCTGCATACCAAGTCCTGCGTGGCCACGCAGGGGCTATTAGGATCACCGAGGCCTGCTCCTGTTTGATCCTGGCTACAAGCCTGGGAAGGAGAGGAAACGGTGGAAACACATAAGCTAGGTTGAACGACCAAGGCGCCACTAATGCATCCACCAGTGTCGCCTTGGGGTCCCTGGATCTGGATCCGTATCGAGGAACCTTGGCGTTCTGGCGAGACGCCATCAGGTCCATATCTGGAATGCCCCATAGTTGGATTAACTGGGCAAAAACCTCCGGGTGGAGTTCCCACTCCCCCGGATGAAAAGTCTGGCGACTCAGATAATCCGCCTCCCAGTTGTCCACACCTGGGATGTGAATTGCAGATAGGTGGCAGGAGTGATCCTCCGCCCATTTGATGATCTTGGATACCTCTCTCATCGCACGCTACAGTCGTCATGTTGTCCGACTGAAACCTTATGAATTTGGCCTTTGCTAGGAGAGGCCACGCCAGGAGCGCATTGAATATCGCTCTCAGTTCTAAAATGTTTATTGGGAGAAGAGACTCTTCTCGAGACCATAGACCTTGAGCTTTCAGAGATTCCCAGACCGCACCCCAGCCTAAGATACTGGCGTCGGTCGTGACAATGACCCATTCTGGTCTGCGGAAACTCATTCCCTGAGACAGGTGATCGAGAATCCCTGGTTACCTGATCTACTTGAATCTGGGGAGACAAGTCTGCATAGTCCCCATTCCACTGATTGAGCATGCACAGTTGTAATGGTCTTAGATGAATTCGAGCAAAATGAACTATGTCCATTGCTGCAACCATCAATCCTACTACTTCCATGCACTGAGCTATGGAAGGCTGAGGAATAGAGTGAAGAACTTGACAAGCGTTTAGAAGCTTTGACTTTCTGACCTCTGTCAGGAAGATCTTCATTTCTAAAGAATCTATGATTTTTCCCAAAAAGGGAACTCTTGTTGACGGGGACAGGGAACTCTTTTCTACATTCACCTTCCACCCGTGAGACCTGAGAAAGGCTAGAACGATGTCTGTATGAGCCTTTGCTTTGGAAAGAGACGACGCTTGGATTAGAATGTCGTCTAGATAAGGTGCTACAGCAATGCCCCTCGGTCTTAGAACCGCTAGAAGGGACCCTAGCACCTTCGTGAAAATTCTGGGAGCAGTGGCTAAACCGAATGGAAGAGCCACGAACTGGTAATGTTTGTCCAAAAAGGCGAACCTCAGGAACTGATGATGATCTTTGTGGATAGGAATATGCAGGTACGCATCCTTTAAGTCCACGGTAGTCATATATTGACCTTCCTGGATTGTTGGTAAGATTGTCCGAATGGTTTCCATTTTGAATGATGGAACTCTGAGGAATTTGTTTAGGATTTTTAGATCCAGAATTGGCCTGAAAGTTCCCTCTTTTTTTTGGGAACTACGAACAGATTTGAGTAAAAACCCCGACCTTGTTCCACTGTTGGAACTGGGTTTATCACTCCCATTTTTAATAGGTCTCCTACGCAATGTAAGAATGCCTGTCTCTTTATCTGGTCTGAAGATAAGCGAGACATGTGGAACCTTCCCCTTGGAGGGAGTTCCTTGAACTCTAGAAGATACCCCTGAGAGACTATTTCTAGAGACCAGGGATCCGGAACGTCTCTTGCCCAAGCCTGAGCGAAGAGAGAAAGTCTGCCCCCCACGAGATCCGGTCCCGGATCGGGGGCTACCCCTTCATGCTGTCTTGGTAGCAGCAGCAGGCTTCTTGGCCTGTTTACCCTTATTCCAGCCTTGCCATGATTTCCATGCTGGTTTAGGCTGGGAAGACTTGCCTTCTTGTCTGGAGGCCGCAGAACGAAAATTGGATTTGTTCTTAGCCTTGAAAGGCCTATCCTGTGGAAGGGCATGTCCCTTTCCACCGGTAATGTCCGAAATAATCTCTTTCAATTCCGGCCCGAAAAGGGTCTTACCCTTGAAAGGAATATTAAGCAATTTATTCTTGGACGACACGTCCGCCGACCAGGATTTTAGCCAGAGCGTTCTGCGCGCCACTATTGCGAAACCTGAATTTTTCGCCGCTAATTTTGCCAATTGGAAAGCGGCATCCAAAATAAAGGAATTAGCCAATTTTAGTGCGTGAATTCTGTCCATGACTTCATCATATGGAGTCTCTTTTTGGAGCGATTTTTCTAGTTCCTCGAACCAAAAATACGCTGCCGAGGTGACAGGAATAATGCACAAGATTGGTTGAAGAAGGAAACCTTGTTGAACAAATATCTTCTTTAGCAATCCTTCCAATTTTTTATCCATAGGATCTTTAAAAGCGCAACTGTCCTCAACAGGAATAGTTGTGCGCTTAGCTAATGTTGACACTGCCCCCTCCACCTTAGGAACCGTTTGCCATGTGTCCTTTCTGGGGTCAAACCATGGGGAACATTTTCTTGAATATAGGAGGTGGAACAAAAGGTATACCTGGCTTTTCCCACTCCTTAGTCACTATGTCCGCAACCCGCTTGGGTATCGGAAAGGCATCAGCGTGCACTGGGACCTCTAAGAATTTGTCCATCTTGCACAATTTCTCTGGAATTACCAAAGAATCACAGTCATCGAGAGTAGTTAGGACCTCCTTAAGCAGGGCACGGAGATGTTCTAACTTAAATTTAAATAGTACGACATCAGTGTCTGCCTGCTGAGAAATTTTTCCTGAATCAGAAATTTCCCCCTCAGACAGACCCTCCCTCGCTATCAATTCGGATTGATGTGAGGGTACAACTGATAAATTGTCCTCAGAGCCAGCCTGCTCATCTTCTGTATTTAAAACTGAGCTATCACGCTTTCTGGGATAGGATGGCAGTTTGGATAACAGATTTGCTATAGAATTATCCATTACTGCTGTTAATTGTTGCATAGTAACAAGCATTGGCGCGCTAGATTTACTAGCCTGCGCGGGCAAAACTGGTGTTGACACAGAAGGAGAGGGTGTAGAACTATCCTCACTACCTTCATTAGAAGAATCATCTTGGGCAATCTTATTCACTGTGTCAGGACTGTCCGTACTTTGTTTGGACGCTATGACACAATTTGCACATACATTAAGAGGGGGAACCACCTTGGCTTTCATACACACAGAAACATAGGTTATCTGAAGGTATAGACATGTTAGACAGACTTTGGCAGGCTAATAATGCAATAAAAGCGTTTTTAAAGAAAAGTGTTACTGTCCCTTTAAATAATAAACAGACACACTTTATTTCTGATATGTTGGAAAACAATGAAGGCAATGTCCGATTTTTACAAAATTTTTACCCCAGAGTCCTAATGGCTTGAAAGTATTACACACCAAGTTTCAAGACTTTAACCCTTAAAATGAGCAAACCAGAGCTATTTGGTTAATTTAACCACTTTAGTACACTACAATCACAGCCACAGCCTTGCTGCGGCTCTTTACCTTCCCTGAGAGTTATTCAGCACTGAAATAAAACTTCCTGAGTCCATTTCTTGAAGCCACCAGACCCCTCACATGAAGCTGCATGCACTGCCATGGAAGTAAACTGCGCAATTGAGGCGCGAAAACGGGGCCTCCTTCCTCTGCATACCAGAGTGAAGGGGCCTTTCTGAGAGAAATAGTAGTCTAACTAAATGCCAGGCAAATAAAAACGTTCCCAAAAGTGCTTTTGCATACTCAAAAACACTGTCAAACATGAAATAAATCAATCGATTTAGCCCACAATAGTGTCAACCAGTATAGAGCCCAATAATAAGCCTTAATCTGTTATAAGTCTAAGAAAATGGCTTACTTACCCCTTAAGGGAAAATTAACAGTCTTCTAGCATTAACATGTCTTGTTAGAAATATGACTGATCATACCTGTAGCAGATAAGCCTGCAAACTGTTCCCCCCAACTGAAGTTCTCTGGTTTCAACAGTCCTGCGTGGGAACAGCAACTGATTTTAGTTACTACTGCTAAAATCATACTCCTCTTTTAACAGAAATCTTCTTCATTTTCTGTTGTAGAGTAAATAGTACAAACCGGCACTATTTTAAAATAACAAACTCTTGATAGAAGAAATAAAAAACTACAACTAACACCACATACTCTTTACCATCCCCGTGGAGATGCTACTTGTTCAGAGCGGCAAAGAGAATGGCTGGGGGCGGAGCCAGAGGGGGGGCTATATGGGCAGCTTTTGCTGTGCTCTCTTTGCCATTTCCTGTTGGGGAAGAGAATATTCCCACAAGTAAGGATGACGCCGTGGACCGGACACACCAATGTTGGAGAAATACTAACCATCACCTGAGCCTTCATCGAGTCATAATATTTTTTTGCTGGTGGTGTGTTTATATAGGTGTGTGTATATATGTGTATTCCTGTGTATTTATATGTGTATTATTGTGTTTATATGTGTATTCCTGTGTATTTATTTGTTTATATGTGTATTCCTGTGTATTTATGTGTTTATATATGTGTATTATTGTGTTTATATGTGTATATATATGTGTATATTTGTGTATTATGTTTATATGTGTATATATTTGTATTATTATGTTTATATGTGCATATATTTTGTATTCCTGTGAATTTATATGTGTATATACCGTATGTGTATTATTGTGTTTATATGTGTATATATATATGTATATTCCTGTGTATTTATGTGTTTATATGTGTATTCCTGTGTATGTATGTGTTTATATATATATGTGTATTATTGTGTATAAATGTGTATAAATGTGTATTTATATGTGTATTATTGTGTTTATATGTGTATATATATATATGTGTTTTCCTGTGTATTTATGTGTTTATATATGTGTATTATTGTGTTTATATGTGTATTCCTTTGTATTTATATGTATTATTATGTTTATATGTGTATTCCCGTGTATTTATGTGTTTATATGTGTATATATGTGTATTCCTGTGTATTTATGTGTTTATATGTGTATATATGTGTATTCCTGTGTAGTTATGTGTTTATATGTGTATATATATATATATATATATATATATCAATCCAAAGTACCAGCACTCACTATTCACTGCCAGCGTCGGGGTGCTCCCAGATTCTTAAAGCGTCGGGGTGCTCCCAGATTCTTAATATGCATTAGTGGTTCAAGTGAACAGAGGCACTCGCCGTATAACAAAAATTGTGCTTTATTTATTTATCTCATTCGAGTAAACGTTTTCGGGCTGTGATGTTGTTTCAGGAGTCTGATGACGGGCATCACAGCCCAAAAACGTTTACTCGAATGAGATAAATAAATAAAGCACAATTTTTGTTATACGGCGAGTGCCTCTGTTCACTTGAACCACTAATGCATATATATATATATATATATATATATATATATATATATGTGTGTATTCCTGTGTATTTATGTGTTTATATGTGTATATATTTTGGAAAAATGCTCCAATAGACTTGCTGGACACAGGGTTGCCACAAACCTTAAATTTGTAAAAAGATCAATATCTGTGAAGCTCAATAAATCAAAGTGCAATAAAACAAGGTATACCTGTATAGATATGTATTTTACATGAACAGTATCATATATATATATATATATATATATATATATATATATATATATATATATATATATATATATATAAAGTTATATTTAATAATAAAAAGCACGTTTGAGATTTCGATTTTCGAACACAGTCGGGTTAGCGCACATGAAAACTTAGTAATCTTAAGGGGCGTTATTGAAGTATCACATTTAAAAATATTAAAATAAATTAAACAAAATCACTAAACATACTCTATGGATTATTTAGATTATTTAAAAGTACATTTAATAATTCTTAATCATTTTTTTTAAATATTTTAAATGTAATATTTAAAAAAAAAAAAAAAAAAAAACGCCTTAAGATTACTAAGTTTTCATGTGCATTAACCAGGCCGCTTTAAGATCTAAATCGCAAAACAGAATGCGCAAAATGCATATTTTACATTCTGATACTTTTCATGTAAAATACATATCTATACCTATAAGAATAGATATGCAGGTATATATATATATATATGTATTTAAGAATAAAAGGGACATTATTCTGTAAGTGAAGCACATATATATGTACATATAAATATTTAGACATGTATATGTAATGTATCTCTAAGTTAAAGGGACATGAAACCCAAAAAAAACTATTTCATGAGTCACACAGAGCATACAATTTTAAACAACTTTTCAATGTACTTCTATGATCTAAATCTAATTTGCTTAGTTCTCTTGGTATCCCTTATTGAAAAGCATACCTAGTTAGGCTCAGGGGCTTGAAGCTAGCTGCTGATTGGTGGCTGCTCATATATGCCTATTGTCATTGGCTTAACAGTGTATTCAGCTAACTCCCAGTAGCGCATTCCTGCTAATAAGAAAATAAAGAAGTAAATTGGAAAATTGCTTAAATATGTACAGTATGTTCTATCTGAATCATAAAAGAAAATATTTGGGTTTCATGTCCCTTTAAAGCCATTTCCCTGCCCTTTTTCTAACACATGTGACTTTGTATGCAGTTTAAAAAAAAAAAAAAAAAAATTATTAGATGGTGTTATTATGAGTACTAATTATTCTTGACCTGTCCGCAGCTTTTGACACAGTTGACCATCCTCTCCTCCTAAAAATACTACATTCATTTGGCATCCGAGACACAGCCCTCTCCTGGTTTGCATCAGATCTCTCAAACCGCTCTTTTCAGTTTCCTTTAACATCATATCTTGTGATGCTATGCCTCTCTCAGTTGGAGTACTGCAAGGCTCTGTCTTGGGTCCCTTGCTTTTCTCTCTTTATACATCCTGCCTTAGAAAACTTATAGCCTCCTTTGGATTCCAGTACCACCTATATGCTGATACCCAAATCTATCTTTCCTCTCCTGATATCTCTCCCTCTTTACTCAACCAGATTTCTGACTGCCTCTCTGCAATTTTCTCTTGGATGTCTTCACACTACCTCCAACTCAATCTGTCCAAAACTGAGCTGCTTCTTATCCCCCCTCTTGGAGACATCCAACACCTGACATTTCTCTGATGGTTGGAGACTCTATTCTCAACACCTCACCCAGGTCCGCTGCCTTGGGGTCACACTAGACTCAGAACTCACATTCAACCCACATATACAAACGCTTACCAAATCCTGCCGTTCACACCTACGCAACATTTCCAGAATCCGTCCCTTCCTCACTCAAAAAACAGCAAAAAGACTTATTCATTCCCTCATTTTGTCACACATTTATTATTGCAATCTACTCCTAAATGGCTTTCCAAAACACCGCCTCACCTCCCTCCAATCTATTATGAATGCTTCTGCTAGACTCATCTACATCAGCTGCTCCGCTCTGCCAGTCTCTACACTGGCTCCCCATACACTCCAGAATACAATTTAAAGTATTAGCCCTAACTTACAAAGCATTCAACAGTCTAACTCCCAACTATATTTCCTCTCTCATCGTGAAATATTCCCCATCCCGTCCTCTTCGATCAACCTCTGACCTACGTCTCTACACTCCTGTTATCTCTACGTCCCACTCCCGCCTCCAAGACTTCGCACGTGCTGCTCCTGTTCTCTGGAACTCTCTACCCTGCCCCATAAGACTGTCTCCAACCTTGTATAGCTTCAGACGATCCTTGAAAACCCACCTGTTCAGAGAGGCGTACCATCTCTCCTCCATCCCGCATCCGAACCAAAATAATACATGTACATGAACTGCCTGACTCACTGCTGCAAATACAACCGATGTAACAAGCTACCCCAACCTTATGTCTCTGCACCCTGAAATTGTGGACCATGAGCTCTCCGGAGCAGGGTCCTCTTCCTCCTGTACTAGATTTGTTTAGTTTTGTTATGTTTTGTAATTTATCACAAATCTTTGTCATTGTATACCCCTATCATTGTACCCAGCGCTACGGAATTTGGAGGCGCTATACAAATAAATGATAATAATAATGAGTGTAACTGTACTTTAAATGTATTTTTGATGTCTTTTGTGCAACTTTTTATTGAAGCGTAACAGTTAAGCATAGTTCTGAAGTCACGCTAACCCAACACACGTTAAATTTAATTGCGCTCAAGCGAAAGTGTTTACTTTCAACTTGTAATACACACACTATCTTTGAAGCGTGCAAGCACCCGTGATAAATCCAATATGTCTCGTACGCAACAGTTAGCTTGTGACTCGTAATTTAGCAACCAATGGGGAAACCTTTGCTTCAGTGTTAATTTTAACACCAATTTTTTTAAAAATTTAATCACAGTCTTCTGACTAAAGTAAAAATGATTTTTAGTCAAGTTTTTGCATTTTTTTATTGAGGTAAACAGAAGACAAAAGAAATAAACATAGGCTGCACATACAACATTATTAAACCTATTTTTTTCTTGTTTATGAAGAGTTGAATAATACGCCTATGAGGTAAGTTACATAACAGAAAATTATGTTGTACAAGAAACTGTAACAGTCTCCACTGAAAATGTTGACAGCTGAGTGGCTGCTGTATTAAACTTTACAATATTATAAGATTTTCTGTCATTTAGAAATGTTATTTAAAATACCAAAAACACATTCATTGCATAATTTAACATAAATTGATTTAATAATAATTTGTGTAGCTAAGTGGTCAATAAAACCAGCCGGGTGGTGTGCCCAGTACATAGCCCCTGGTGAGAACACTGTGTAATTACCTCCATGTGTTGCCTCTGCATTTAGCTGAGGCCACTTATGGACCCTACCATATAGCTTTTATTACAGCTCTCAGGAGGAATATATACTCAAAAGAGGCCAACTCAAAATTAGAAACAGATTGTGCCACTCTTGAGTCCATTGTAAAAAGAAAGAAATTAACATAAAAGCTCTGAATTAACAAAATATATAAGTTCCTGAAGAAACAAGTAAGATGAGTATACAACAGGGCAAACTATCACTCATATTATCAACATTTATTGTATTCATATCCGACCGTCACGTTGCACAATGTGCTATACAGATATTATAGATATAATTCTACCGGCTCACTGTGATGTCAGAATAGTGCAGCATTTATTGTATTCATATCCGACCGTCACGTGGCACAATGTGCTATACAGATATTATAGATATAATTCTACCAGCTCACTGTGATGTCAGAATAGTGCAGCATTTATTGTATTCATATCCGACCGTCACGTTGCACAATGTGTTATACAGATATTATAGATATAATTCTACCGGCTCATTGTGATGTCAGCCAAGTGCAGCATTTATTGTATTCATATCCGACCGTCACGTTGCACAATGTGCTATACAGATATTATAGATATAATTTTACCAGCTCATTGTGATGTCAGAATAGTGCAGCATTAATTGTATTCATATCCGACCGTCACGTTGCACAATGTGCTATACAGATATTATAGATATAATTTTACCAGCTCATTGTGATGTCAGAATAGTGCAGCATTCATTGTATTCATATCCGAACGTCACGTTGCACAATGTGCTATACAGATATTATAGATATAATTCTACCGGCTCACTGTGATGTCAGAATAGTGCAGCATTTATTGTATTCGTATCCGACCGTCACGTGTATCCGACCAGTGTGGTACACATACTACTTTGTTCTGAGTACTTTAATCCCAGTGTGGTACACATACTACTTTGTTCTGAGTACTTTAATCTCAGTGTGGTACACATACTACTTTGTTCTGAGCACTATAATCCCAGTGTGGTACACATACTACTTTGTTCTGAGTACTTTAATCCCAGTGTGGTACACATACTACTTTGTTCTGAGTACTTTAATCCCAGTGTGGTACACATACTACTTTGTTCTGAGTACTTTAATCTCAGTGTGGTACACATACTACTTTGTTCTGAGCACTATAATCCCAGTGTGGTACACATACTACTTTGTTCTGAGTACTTTAATCCCAGTGTGGTACACATACTACTTTGTTCTGAGTACTTTAATCCCAGTGTGGTACACATACTACTTTGTTCTGAGAACTTTAATCCCAGTGTGGTACACATACTACTTTGTTCTGAGCACTATAATCCCAGTGTGGTACACATACTACTTTGTTCTGAGAACTTTAATCCCAGTGTGGTACACATACTACTTTGTTCTGAGCACTATAATCCCAGTGTGGTACACATACTACTTTGTTCTGAGCACTATAATCCCAGTGTGGTACACATACTACTTTGTTGTGAGTACTTTAATCCCAGTGTGGTACACATACTACTTTGTTGTGAGGACTTTAATCCCAGGGTGGTACACATACTACTTTGTTCTGAGAACTATAATCCCAGTGTGGTACACATACTACTTTGTTCTGAGCACTATAATCCCAGTGTGGTACACATACTACTTTGTTGTGAGTACTTTAATCCCAGTGTGGTACACATACTACTTTGTTCTGAGTACTTTAATCCCAGTGTGGTACACATACTACTTTGTTCTGAGTACTTTAATCCCAGTGTGGTACACATACTACTTTGTTCTGAGTACTTTAATCCCAGTGTGGTACACATACTACTTTGTTCTGAGAACTTTAATCCCAGTGTGGTACACATACTACTTTGTTCTGAGCACTATAATCCCAGTGTGGTACACATACTACTTTGTTCTGAGAACTTTAATCCCAGTGTGGTACACATACTACTTTGTTCTGAGCACTATAATCCCAGTGTGGAACACATACTACTTTGTTCTGAGCACTATAATCCCAGTGTGGTACACATACTACTTTGTTGTGAGTACTTTAATCCCAGTGTGGTACACATACTACTTTGTTGTGAGGACTTTAATCCCAGGGTGGTACACATACTACTTTGTTCTGAGAACTATAATCCCAGTGTGGTACACATACTACTTTGTTCTGAGCACTATAATCCCAGTGTGGTACACATACTACTTTGTTGTGAGTACTTTAATCCCAGTGTGGTACACATACTACTTTGTTGTGAGGACTTTAATCCCAGTGTGGTACACATACTACTTTGTTCTGAGTACTTTAATCCCAGTGTGGTACACATACTACTTTGTTCTGAGTACTTTAATCCAAGTGTGGTACACATACTACTTTGTTCTGAGTACTTTAATCCCAGGGTGGTACACATACTACTTTGTTCTGAGAACTTTAATCCCAGTGTGGTACACATACTACTTTGTTCTGAGTACTTTAATCCCAGTGTGGTACACATACAACTTTGTTCTGAGTACTTTAATCCCAGTGTGGTACACATACTACTTTGTTCTGAGTACTTTAATCTCAGTGTGGTACACATACTACTTTGTTCTGAGTACTTTAATCCCAGTGTGGTACACATACTACTTTGTTCTGAGTACTTTAATCCCAGTGTGGTACACATACTACTTTGTTCTGAGTACTTTAATCCCAGGGTGGTACACATACTACTTTGTTCTGAGAACTTTAATCCCAGTGTGGTACACATACTACTTTGTTCTGAGTACTTATTCCCAGTGTGGTACACATACTACTTTGTTCTGAGTACTTTAATCCCAGTGTGGTACACATACTACTTTGTTCTGAGTACTTTAATCCCAGTGTGGTACACATACTACTTTGTTCTGAGTACTTTAATCCCAGTGTGGTACACATACTACTTTGTTCTGAGTACTTGAATCCCAGTGTGGTACACATACTACTTTGTTCTGAGCACTTTAATCCCAGTGTGGTACACATACTACTTTGTTCTGAGTACTTATTCCCAGTGTGGTACACATACTACTTTGTTCTGAGTACTTTAATCTCAGTGTGGTACACATACTACTTTGTTCTGATTACTTATTCCCAGTGTGGTACACATACTACTTTGTTCTGAGTACTTTAATCTCAGTGTGGTACACAAACTACTTTGTTCTGAGTACTTTAATCCCAGTGTGGTACACATACTACTTTGTTCTGAGTACTTTAATCCCAGTGTGGTACACATACTACTTTGTTCTGAGTACTTTAATCCCAGTGTGGTACACATACTACTTTGTTCTGAGCACTTTAATCCCAGTGTGGTACACATACTACTTTGTTCTGAGCACTTTAATCCCAGTGTGGTACACATACTACTTTGTTCTGAGAACTTTAATCCCAGTGTGGTACACATACTACTTTGTTCTGAGCACTTTAATCCCAGTGTGGTACACATACTACTTTGTTCTGAGAACTTTAATCCCAGTGTGGTACACATACTACTTTGTTCTGAGTACTTTAATCCCAGTGTGGTACACATACTACTTTGTTCTGAGTACTTTAATCCCAGTGTGGTACACATACTACTTTGTTCTGAGTACTTTAATCCCAGTGTGGTACACATACTACTTTGTTCTGAGTACTTTAATCCCAGTGTGGTACACATACTACTTTGTTCTGAGCACTTTAATCCCAGTATGGTACAAATACTACTTTGTTCTGAGTACTTTAATCCCAGTGTGGTACACTACACACTTTCCTCTGCCAGCAGGGTACACAATCTATTGGTCCCATACCAAATGGTCTGCTTTGTGTTTTCTCCCCTTTATATCCCCATGCTGTAGACATAGACATTTTTAACAGTTGTTACAACATGCGGGGTAGATGAAAACTGTTTGACTGGAAAATAAACTCTACCACAGACTGCAACTCTGCCCCCGGATAACCCCAAACTCTGCCTACAGACAAACCACTGTGAGCGCAGCGCCGGCAGGAGCTGCCGGTAACATGACTGACAGATTGTAGAGTCAAGCAGCCGGGAGTGTGTGCACATATGTAAGCCCTGCACTCGTGTGCAACAGCCCTCCCTGCAAACAACATACTCTCACACTATAGGCCAGTAATTCACTCTATGCTAACTGTGCTCTGCCCTCTACAACCGAGCTCACCCCTCAAGAGCCGTGGCCAAGAGGGGAAAAGGGGAAGATAAAATCAAATTCACTCACAAGTACAGCTATTTACCCTGATGAGAGCGCAGAGCTCACATTCTTCTAATCTATGTACAGCCACCAAGCAACAATGGGGTTAAATTCTGAGCACCAATGCTCCAACTAAGTGTAGTTCCATTCTCGTGCTGGGTTTCATTGAGAGGTTCCCTTCACATTAATCAGTCCTTGGTGTCTGTTGGACTGCACTGGAGAAAAGCGTCTTCCCCGGACAATTACTCTGGTAGGGAATCTGGTGGAATTTATTTGAGCCCAGACCCTAAATCCTGTATTGCTTTCTTATGCACTTAAGCTTTCTTACCACCTCTGACGCCTGCGGGGTTCCGTTGAACACGTGATGACGTGGTGCGGCGCGGCTCCTCCATAGAATGCTATCCGGAGGAGCAGACTGGAATACTGCAGCAAGCGTGCTGCGCAGGGACGTATCGGCTACATCGGTGAGCTTCGGACCGATACCATTAGGGATATCGGCCTCACCGATTATCAGTCGACCCCTACAGATAACAGCTGCAAAACAATGTACTTTATACTAAACATAAGGCAGATACTGGGTGGAGTTTGGCTATTGAAAAATAATTGCAGTAAAAAGGATGTTAATTTGTTTTAAAAATGTGTAGACTTGGCTGATGTGATATTCTTTAGCAACACAACAGAAATGTCTGGTAATTACACAGTGCTTACTGTCCCTTTAAGACCAGAGTGTTCAAAAAGCAACGTTTTTTTTTTTTTTTTAGATATTTAAATTGCTTTTTTTTTTTTTAAATATAAACCAGATTTTTTTGGATTTAAACAGGGTTTTAAAAAAAAAATGCTTTTTGAGGAAAAATCTATACTAAGATAGTTTCTATTTAAGGTACATTATAATCTAAAGGTTATTCATCCTGAAATATAGATTAGTTATTAATTATACAGCAAGATGCAGTATATTCATGGCTGTAATGTTTTTTTGTGGTAAATTAGTTCCATTAATCCAGTCACAATATCAGACTCTCCAGAGGTTTCTGTCAGATTGTTTTGGGCAATTTTTTTATCTTGAAGATATTATCACATATTATTGGTTTTTGTAGTTCTCCAAACTGTGAATTTGTGTCTGCAGAAATAACCTGCCCCTTTCTTCAGAGCAAAATGTTATAAAATAAATATACAGAGTTGATAAATAGACCTTAAAGGGACATAATCATGAAAGATAACGTTTGGGTTTCTGATAGAGCATACCATGTTCAGATTTCAGATTTACTTCTTTTATCAGATTTGCTTCATTATCTTGGTATCCTTTGTTGAAGGAGAGCAAAGCTCTACTGGGGCCTAGCTGAACACATTGGGTGACAGTGAGAAGCAGCTAGCTCACAGTAGTACATTGCTTCTGAGCCTATGTATGCTTTTCAACAATGGATACCAAGAGAACAAAGCAAATTAGATAAGAGAAGTAAATTGGAAAATTGTTAAAATGTGCCTGTTCTTTCTGATTCATGAAAGTTTAATTTAGATTTTACTGTCCCTTTAATGCCATTGCGGGGGGCACAGAGGGGGAAGCCATTATACAGAGGGACTTTACTGTCCCTTTAATGCCATTGCGGGGGGGGGGGGGGGCACAGAGGGGGAAGCCATTATACAGAGGGACTTTACTGTCCCTTTAATGCCATTGCGGGGGGCACAGAGGGGGAAGCCATTATACAGAGGGAGACAGCGATATGCATCATTCATTTCATAACTAATGCCCCTCCCTAGCGGGTAATCCCTAGCAACGCCTACAATTTATTCTGTGTGACCATAAAACATCCGGCACACACTCCCACACTAGTGGGTTGTAACACTTTTACTGTGGGCCCATTTGAGGCAAGGTGAGGATGTGACGGATACTGGTTACTTATCAATTCTCTACAAGTTAAGATATAGCACAGATAGGAAGTTGCATGAAACAAAAGAATCCTGGTAGAGAAAATACTGCGTAAATAAGTAGAACGTTTTGTACCGTGCCGTCCACTGTTTTAATTAATAAATAATGATAATAGTAACTGAAATGGAGCGGTTTATGTTCACGTATTTTCTGCCATACATAGTGCATAACCTCAGGAGAAAAGGTCTGGCTAAGTGCTTTTACTGGATCCCAAGTCCAGCGAGTATTGCTCAAATAAACCAGCCGGTTAGGTAAGAATTCAATCAAATCTGTGCAGCTATTTGAGTCTATGGAAACTTATTCTCTCAAGAAGTACCCAAGGGGAACAGCTGTACCTATCTGATTATAATGTTGTATTTTACGCATCTATCTATCTATCTATCTATCTATCTATCTATCTATCTATCTGTCTGTCTGTCTGTCTCTATCTATCTATCTATCTAATCTATCTGTCTCTATCTATCTATCTATCTAATCTATCTGTCTCTATCTATCTATCATCTATCTGTCTGTCTGCCTCTATCTATCTATCTATCTATCTATCTATATGTCTGTCTCTATCTATAAATATATCTATGTCTGTCTGTCAGTCTATCTATCTGTCTTTCTCTCTCTATATATATCTGTT
The DNA here is from genome assembly GCF_027579735.1 of Bombina bombina. Lineage (NCBI taxonomy): Eukaryota > Metazoa > Chordata > Amphibia > Anura > Bombinatoridae > Bombina > Bombina bombina. Next base: position 45,707,834 of record NC_069502.1, read on the forward strand.
TGTCTCTATCTATAAATATATCTATGTCTGTCTGTCTGTCAGTCTATCTATCTATCTATCTATCTATCTGCCTCTATCTATCTATCTATCTATCTATCTACCTGTCTGTCTCTATCTATAAATATATCTATGTCTGTCTGCCTGTCAGTCTATCTATCTGTCTGTCTGTCTGTCTGTATCTATCTATCTGTCTGTCTCTATCTATAAATATATCTATGTCTGTCTGTCTGTCTGTCTCTATCTATCTATCTATCTAATCTATCTGTCTCTATCTATCTATCTATCTAATCTATCTGTCTCTATCTATCTATCATCTATCTGTCTGTCTGCCTCTATCTATCTATCTATCTATCTATCTATCTATCTATCTATATGTCTGTCTCTATCTATAAATATATCTATGTCTGTCTGTCAGTCTATCTATCTGTCTGTCTTTCTCTCTATATATATATCTGTTTGTCTCTATCTATAAATATATCTATGTCTGTCTGTCTGTCAGTCTATCTATCTATCTATCTGCCTCTATCTATCTATCTATCTATCTATCTATCTATCTATCTATCTATCTATCTACCTGTCTGTCTCTATCTATAAATATATCTATGTCTGTCTGCCTGTCAGTCTATCTATCTATCTATCTATCTATCTATCTATCTGTCTGTCTGTCTGTATCTATCTGTCTGTCTCTATCTATAAATATATCTATGTCTGTCTGTCAGTCTATCTGTCTGTCTGTCAGTCTATCTGTCTGTCTGTATCTATCTATCTATCTATCTATCTATCTTATCTATCTATCTAATCTATCTATCTGTCTGTCCGTCTTACCATCTGCCTGTCTATATAGGAAAATATCACTATAACTTACTGGTCAGGGGAAAAAGTTACTAGTCCACTAAAAGTCTAATTTCTTACACGTTTACAGCTATCATCAGGACCTGTAATATTGGAGCTTGCGTAGCTTATCCATTTTTTAAAAAGCAAAGTTAAAGTGCCATCCTCAGACCACTTATTGTTTAAATGGAGACTGCACAAGGCTCACATCCCACCAGATCCATTACCCTCATCTAGATTCACCCAACCCGCACAGCTGATCTGAGCTCTCGTAGGGCACCAGACAATAGCGCACTTTATCAGATTATTGTAATCCTTTTAGCGACAGTCCTTGCATACTAAATATCAAGGATAACGATGCTGATACATCAGTTCCCTCACAGTGTAATATAACTGGAATGTTACAGATCAATTAGATTCAAACCATAAAATTATGTTATATGCTGTACTACATATAGATACATAAATAGATACATCATTAATTGATTGATAGATATAGAAAGATTAGATAGATTTCATAGACAGACATATGGATATATATAGACAGACAGATAGATATAGATAGACAGATATATGGATAGATAGATAGATATAGAAAGATTAGATAGATTTGATAGACAGACAGATAGATATATATATATAGACAGACAGATATATATAGATAGACAGATATATGGATAGATAGATAGATATAGAAAGATTAGATAGATTTGATGGATAGATATGGATAGATAGATATAGATAGATAGACTTAGCTTAATCTCGCTTTGTCACAGCATTTTTACAAAATGTGACGTAAAACACAACCACGTTACGAGATGTTGTTAAGTGTTAAGCTCATATTTAATTGATTGCTGTCAACGTGTTAAACAACATAAATACTTAAGGGCCAACTGATCTAAATGGCAATATAAACGATTAACCTTTATTGGCTCAGACAGAGGGGCATATTTATTAAAGTCTGGCGGACCTGATCCGACAGTGCGGATCAGGTCCGCCAGACTTCGCTGAATAAGGAGAGCAATACGCTTGCCATATTCAGCATTGCACCAGCAGCTCACAAGAGCTGCTGGTGCAATGCCGCCCCTTCAAGCTCGCAGGCAATGGGCCGCCAGCAGGGGGTGTCAATCACTTTGTTCTCTTGCTATCTTTATTTGAATGTAAGCTTAGGAGCCAGTCCATTTTTGGTTCAGCACCTGGGTAGCGCTTGCTGATTAGTGGCTACATTTAGACACCAATCAGCAAGCGCTACCCTGGTGTGGAACTAAAAATGGGCCGGCTCCTAAGCTTACATTCTTGCTTTAAAAGAAAAAGATACCAAGAGAGCGAGGGAAAAATGATAATAGGAGTAAATTAGAAAGTTGCTCAAAATTGCTGCACTATCTGAATCATGAAAGTTTAATTTAGACTATACTATCCCTTTAAACATATATATATATATATATATAAAATATATATATACTGTATATATAAACATACGCAAGCAATAGTGCATAAATAAAAAGCTCCAAAATATTAGTATTTTATTTTTTTATCCCTTTAAAAAATTTAAAAGATGGGAATTTATTATCTAATAAAATTATATAACAAAAGATTTTATTTTTAATATAGTTTATTTTTGCCATTTACTATATAGGACGGACAACGGCAAATATATCAGTACTAATTGTCACGTTATATTTCTCATAATGATACACATAAATAAAATAACTATCATAATGATACACATAATTAAAATAATTATCACCTAGATAACGAGTTTTGCGCTAAAAAGGATGCGAAGCGAACGCAACAAAAGTTGCGTTATTTCACCCTCCATATCGCTGCCATTCGAGTTTCTGAAAAGCCTCCATGTGCGTGCGATATGGTCGCATTAAGCTCCATACCGCACAAAAGTCAAGGGCTGCTTTGAAGTGCTTGTGCACACTTTACCCATAGACATCAATGGGGAGAGAGTGTTGGGAAAAAAACTAACACCTGCCATCGCAACACCTGCCATCGCAGAATGGTGATCCCCGTAACAACCCCATTGATGTCTATGGGGGGAAAATAAAGTTACATTTAAACCTAACACCCTAACATAAACTCCAAGTCTAAACACCCCATAATCTGCCACCCCGACATTGCTGCCACCTAAATAAAGTTATTTACCCCTAATCTGCCGCTCCCCACATCGCAGACACTAATAAAAGTTATTAACCCCTATTCCGCCGCTCCCGACATCGCCGCCACTATAAGTTATTAACCCCTAATCTGACGCTCCCGACATCGCAGACACTAATAAAAGTTATTAACCTATTCCGCTGCTCCCGACATCACCACCACTATAAGTTATTAACCCCTAATCTGCCGCCCCCGACTTCGCCAACACTAATAAAAGCTATTAACCCCTAATCCGCCGCTCCCCGACATCGCCAACACTATAATAAAGTTATTAAACCCTAAACCTCCGGCCTCCCACATCTCCGCCACTAAATAAACCTAATACCCCTAAATCGCCGGCCCCCCCCACATCGCAAAACACTAAATTAAACTATTAACCCATAAACCTAATACCTCCCTAACTTTAAATTCAAATTACAATATAACTAGCTTTAAATAAATAAAAACTTACCTGTGAAATAAAAATAACCCTAACATTAAACTATAAATTAACCTAACATTAATATTCTAATAAAATAAAAAATACTGCTAATTAAAATATCTAAATAAAAAATTTTAAAAACCTAACACTAAGAAAAAAATTAAGTTTACCAAAAATAATTAACACTAAAATAACGAAAAATAAAAAAACACTGATTACAAAAAATAAACAAAATTATCAAAAATAAAAATAATTACACCTAATCTAATAGCCCTAAAAAAATAAAAAAGCCCCTCCCCCAAATAAAAACACCCCCTAACCTACAATAAACGTCCAAGGGCCTTTTTTAGGGCATTGCCCTAAAGACATCAGCTCTTTTACCTGTAAAAAATACAAAGTCCCCCCAACAGTAACCCCAGAATTCAGCTCTTTTTCCAAGCCCAAAGCCCTAATCTAAAAAAAAAAAAAACACCCCCCCCAAAAAAAAAAACCTAACACTAACCCCAGAAGATCTAATCATGGTTTCTGAAGTCCAGACATCCATCTCCATCCAGGCGGCGAGGTCTTCATCCAAGCGGCAAGGTCTTCATCCATCCCGGGGACGTCTTCTATCTTCATCCCGGCAGCGCAGAGCGGAGCCGTCCTGGAAGCTGCACGGACGTCCTCTTCATATGGTCGCCGCCCTACAATGAAGTTGAATGTAAGGTAGCCGTTTCAAAATGGCATACCTTGTTCAAAACAGCCAATAGGATGAGAGCTACTGAAATCCTATTTGTTGTTCAAATCAGCCAATATGATTTCAGAAGCTCTCATCCTATTGACTGATTTGAATTTGAAGAATCAAATCAGCCAAAAGGAATGCAAGGTACGCCATTTTGAAATGGCTACCTTGCATTCAACTTCAGGGTACAGCGGCGACCGTATGAAGAGGACGCGCCGCACAGGATGTCTTCAGCTTCCAGGATGGTTCAGCTCCGCGCCGCCGTAATGAAGATAGAAGACTCCCCCGGGATGGATGAACACCTCGCCGCCTGGATAAAGACCTCGCCGCCTGGATGGAGATGGATGTCCGGACTTCAGAAACCATGAGTAGATCTTTTTTTAGATTAGGGCTTGGAAAAAGAGCTGAATGCTCTTTTAAGGGCCACGCAAAATAGCTTTTAAGAGAAATGCCCATACAAATGCCCCTTTAGGGGCAATGGGTAGCTTAGGTTTTTTTAGAGTTAGGTTTTTTATTTTGGTGGGTTGGTTGAGTGGTGGATTTTACTGTTGGGGGGACTTTGTATTTTTACAGATAAAAGAGCTGATTTCTTTAGGGCAATGCCCTACAAACGGCCCTTTTAAGAGCTATTGGTAGTTTATTGTAGGCTAGGGGTTGTTTTTATTTTGGGTGGCTTTTTTTATTTTTATAGGGCTATTAGATAAGGTGTAATTGTTTTTATTTTTGATGAAAAAAAAATAAATTGTAATCTTAGTGGTTTTTATTTTTCGTGATTTTAGTGTAATTTAATTTTGGTAAACTTAGATTTTTTTTTAAATTTTTCGAAGGATTTTTTTTTGTTTTAATTTAGATTTTTTTTTCTTAGTGTTAGGTTTTTTTAAATTTGTAATTTAGATATTTTAATTGGTAGTATTTTTATTTTTTTTAAATTCTTTTTATTGAGAGTAACATAGGTGAAAAACAGAATTTATGTTTACCTGATAAATTACTTTCTCCAACGGTGTGTCCGGTCCACGGCGTCATCCTTACTTGTGGGATATTCTCCTCCCCAACAGGAAATGGCAAAGAGCCCAGCAAAGCTGGTCACATGATCCCTCCTAGGCTCCGCCTTCCCCAGTCATTCGACCGACGTAAAGGAGGAATATTTGCATAGGAGAAATCATATGATACCGTGGTGACTGTAGTTAAAGAAAATAAATTATCAGACCTGATTAAAAAACCAGGGCGGGCCGTGGACCGGACACACCGTTGGAGAAAGTAATTTATCAGGTAAACATAAATTCTGTTTTCTCCAACATAGGTGTGTCCGGTCCACGGCGTCATCCTTACTTGTGGGAACCAATACCAAAGCTTTAGGACACGGATGAAGGGAGGGAGCAAATCAGGTCACCTAGATGGAAGGCACCACGGCTTGCAAAACCTTTCTCCCAAAAATAGCCTCAGAAGAAGCAAAAGTATCAAACTTGTAAAATTTAGTAAAAGTGTGCAGTGAAGACCAAGTCGCTGCCTTACATATCTGATCAACAGAAGCCTCGTTCTTGAAGGCCCATGTGGAAGCCACAGCCCTAGTGGAATGAGCTGTGATTCTTTCAGGAGGCTGCCGTCCGGCAGTCTCGTAAGCCAATCTGATGATGCTTTTAATCCAAAAAGAGAGAGAGGTAGAAGTTGCTTTTTGACCTCTCCTTTTACCGGAATAAACAACAAACAAGGAAGATGTTTGTCTAAAATCCTTTGTAGCATCTAAATAGAATTTTAGAGCACGAACTACATCCAAATTGTGCAACAAACGTTCCTTCTTTGAAACTGGATTCGGACACAAAGAAGGCACGACTATCTCCTGGTTAATGTTTTTGTTAGAAACAACTTTCGGAAGAAAACCAGGTTTAGTACGCAGAACTACCTTATCTGCATGGAACACCAGATAAGGAGGAGAACACTGCAGAGCAGATAATTCTGAAACTCTTCTAGCAGAAGAAATTGCAACCAAAAACAAAACTTTCCAAGATAATAACTTAATATCAACGGAATGTAAGGGTTCAAACGGAACCCCCTGAAGAACTGAAAGAACTAAATTGAGACTCCAAGGAGGAGTCAAAGGTTTGTAAACAGGCTTGATTCTAACCAGAGCCTGAACAAAGGCTTGAACATCTGGCACAGCTGCCAGCTTTTTGTGAAGTAACACAGACAAGGCAGAAATCTGTCCTTTCAAAGAACTTGCAGATAATCCTTTCTCCAAACCCTCTTGAAGAAAGGATAGAATCTTAGGAATTTTTATCTTGTCCCAAGGGAATCCTTTAGATTCACACCAATAGATATATTTTTTCCATATTTTGTGGTAGATTTTTCTAGTTACAGGCTTTCTGGCCTGAACAAGAGTATCAATGACAGAATCTGAGAACCCTCGCTTAGATAAGATCAAGCGTTCAATCTCCAAGCAGTCAGTTGGAGTGAGACCAGATTCGGATGTTCGAACGGACCTTGAACAAGAAGGTCTTGTCTCAAAGGTAGCTTCCATGGTGGAGCCGATGACATATTCACCAGGTCTGCATACCAGGTCCTGCGTGGCCACGCAGGAGCTATCAAGATCACCGATGCCCTCTCCTGATTGATCCTGGCTACCAGCCTGGGGATGAGAGGAAACGGCGGGAATGCATAAGCTAGTTTGAAGGTCCAAGGTGCTACTAGTGCATCTACTAGAGTCGCCTTGGGATCCCTGGATCTGGACCCGTAGCAAGGAACCTTGAAGTTCTGACGAGAGGCCATCAGATCCATGTCTGGAATGCCCCACAGTTGAGTGATTTGGGCAAAGATTTCCGGATGGAGTTCCCACTCCCCCGGATGAAATGTCTGACGACTCAGAAAATCCGCTTCCCAGTTTTCCACTCCTGGAATGTGGATTGCAGACAAGTGGCAGGAGTGAGTCTCCGCCCATTGAATGATTTTGGTCACTTCTTCCATCGCCAGGGAACTCCTTGTTCCCCCCTGATGGTTGATGTACGCAACAGTCGTCATGTTGTCTGATTGAAACCGTATGAACTTGGTCTTTGCTAGCTGAGGCCAAGCCTTGAGAGCATTGAAAATCGCTCTCAGTTCCAGAATATTTATCGGGAGAGTAGATTCTTCCCGAGACCAAAGACCCTGCGCTTTCAGGGGTCCCCAGACCGCGCCCCAGCCCACTAGACTGGCGTCGGTCGTGACAATGACCCACTCTGGTCTGCGGAAGCTCATCCCCTGTGACAGGTTGTCCAGGGACAGCCACCAACTGAGTGAATCTCTGGTCCTCTGATCTACTTGTATCGTCGGAGACAAGTCTGTATAGTCCCCATTCCACTGACTGAGCATGCACAGTTGTAATGGTCTTAGATGAATTTGCGCAAAAGGAACTATGTCCATTGCCGCTACCATCAAACCTATTACTTCCATGCACTGCGCTATGGAAGGAAGAGGAACAGAATGAAGTATTTGACAAGAGTTTAGAAGTTTTGATTTTCTGGCCTCTGTCAGAAAAATCCTCATTTCTAAAGAGTCTATTATTGTTCCCAAGAAGGGAACCCTTGTTGACGGAGATAGAGAACTTTTTTCTACGTTCACTTTCCACCCGTGAGATCTGAGAAAGGCCAGGACAATGTCCGTGTGGGCCTTTGCTTGTGGAAGGGACGACGCTTGAATCAGAATGTCGTCCAAGTAAGGTACTACTGCAATGCCCCTTGGTCTTAGCACCGCTAGAAGGGACCCTAGTACCTTTGTGAAAATTCTTGGAGCAGTGGCTAATCCGAACGGAAGTGCCACAAACTGGTAATGCTTGTCCAGGAATGCGAACCTTAGGAACCGATGATGTTCCTTGTGGATAGGAATATGTAGATACGCATCCTTTAAATCCACCGTGGTCATGAATTGACCTTCCTGGATGGAAGGAAGAATTGTTCGAATGGTTTCCATTTTGAACGATGGAACCTTGAGAAACTTGTTTAGGATCTTGAGATCTAAGATTGGTCTGAATGTTCCCTCCTTTTTGGGAACTACGAACAGATTGGAGTAGAACCCCATCCCTTGTTCTACTAATGGAACAGGATGAATCACTCCCATTTTTAACAGGTCTTCTACACAATGTAAGAATGCCTGTCTTTTTATGTGGTCTGAAGACAATTGAGACCTGTGGAACCTCCCCCTTGGGGGAAGCCCCTTGAATTCCAGAAGATAACCTTGGGAGACTATTTCTAGCGCCCAAGGATCCAGAACATCTCTTGCCCAAGCCTGAGCGAAGAGAGAGAGTCTGCCCCCCACCAGATCCGGTCCCGGATCGGGGGCCAACATCTCATGCTGTCTTGGTAGCAGTGGCAGGTTTCTTGGCCTGCTTTCCTTTGTTCCAGCCTTGCATTGGCCTCCAGGCTGGCTTGGCTTGAGAAGTATTACCCTCTTGCTTAGAGGACGTAGCACTTGGGGCTGGTCCGTTTCTGCGAAAGGGACGAAAATTAGGTTTATTTTTGGCCTTGAAAGACCTATCCTGAGGAAGGGCGTGGCCCTTGCCCCCAGTGATATCAGAAATAATCTCTTTCAAGTCAGGGCCAAACAGCGTTTTCCCCTTGAAAGGAATGTTAAGCAATTTGTTCTTGGAAGACGCATCCGCTGACCAAGATTTTAGCCAAAGCGCTCTGCGCGCCACAATAGCAAAACCAGAATTTTTCGCCGCTAACCTAGCCAATTGCAAAGTGGCGTCTAGGGTGAAAGAATTAGCCAATTTGAGAGCATGAATTCTGTCCATAATCTCCTCATAAGAAGAAGAATTATTATTGAGCGCCTTTTCTAGTTCATCGAACCAGAAACACGCTGCTGTAGTGACAGGAACAATGCATGAAATTGGTTGTAGAAGGTAACCTTGCTGAACAAACATCTTTTTAAGCAAACCTTCTAATTTTTTATCCATAGGATCTTTGAAAGCACAACTATCTTCTATGGGTATAGTGGTGCGTTTGTTTAGAGTAGAAACCGCCCCCTCGACCTTGGGGACTGTCTGCCATAAGTCCTTTCTGGGGTCGACCATAGGAAACAATTTTTTAAATATGGGGGGAGGGACAAAAGGTATACCGGGCCTTTCCCATTCTTTATTTACAATGTCCGCCACCCGCTTGGGTATAGGAAAAGCTTCGGGGGGCCCCGGGACCTCTAGGAACTTGTCCATTTTACATAATTTCTCTGGAATGACCAAATTCTCACAATCATCCAGAGTAGATAACACCTCCTTAAGCAGAGCGCGGAGATGCTCCAATTTAAATTTAAATGTAATCACATCAGGTTCAGCTTGTTGAGAAATTTTCCCTGAATCTGAAATTTCTCCCTCAGACAAAACCTCCCTGGCCCCCTCAGACTGGTGTAGGGGCACTTCAGAACCAATATCATCAGCGTCCTCATGCTCTTCAGTATTTTCTAAAACAGAGCAGTCGCGCTTTCGCTGATAAGTGGGCATTTTGGCTAAAATGTTTTTGATAGAATTATCCATTACAGCCGTTAATTGTTGCATAGTAAGGAGTATTGGCGCACTAGATGTACTAGGGGCCTCCTGTGTGGGCAAGACTGGTGTAGACGAAGGAGGGGATGATGCAGTACCATGCTTACTCCCCTCACTTGAGGAATCATCTTGGGCATCATTTTCTCTAAATTTTGTGTCACATAAATCACATCTATTTAAATGAGAAGGAACCTTGGCTTCCCCACATTCAGAACACAGTCTATCTGGTAGTTCAGACATGTTAAACAGGCATAAACTTGATAAAAAAGTACAAAAAACGTTTTAAAATAAACCGTTACTGTCACTTTAAATTTTAAACTGAACACACTTTATTACTGCAATTGTGAAAAAGTATGAAGGAATTGTTCAAAATTCACCAAAATTTCACCACAGTGTCTTAAAGCCTTAAAAGTATTGCACACCAAATTTGGAAGCTTTAACCCTTAAAATAACGGAACCGGAGCCGTTTTTATATTTAACCCCTTTACAGTCCCTGGTATCTGCTTTGCTGAGACCCAACCAAGCCCAAAGGGGAATACGATACCAAATGACGCCTTCAGAAAGTCTTTTCTATGTATCAGAGCTCCTCACACATGCATCTGCATGTCATGCTTCCCAAAAACAAGTGCGCAATAGAGGCGCGAAAATGAGACTCTGCCTATGATTAGGGAAAGCCCCTAGAGAATAAGGTGTCCAATACAGTGCCTGCCGGTTATTTTACATAATTCCCAAGATAAAATAATTCCTCAAGGCTATGGAGTATAAAATATGCTTATATATAAATCGATTTAGCCCAGAAAATGTCTACAGTCTTAAAAGCCCTTGTGAAGCCCTTTTTTTTCTTCCTGTAATAAAAATGGCTTACCGGATCCCATAGGGAAAATGACAGCTTCCAGCATTACATCGTCTTGTTAGAATGTGTCATACCTCAAGCAGCAAAAGTCTGCTCACTGTTCCCCCAACTGAAGTTAATTCCTCTCAACAGTCCTGTGTGGAAACAGCCATCGATTTTAGTAACGGTTGCTAAAATCATTTTCCTCTTACAAACAGAAATCTTCATCTCTTTTCTGTTTCAGAGTAAATAGTACATACCAGCACTATTTTAAAATAACAAACTCTTGATTGAATAATAAAAACTACAGTTAAACACTAAAAAACTCTAAGCCATCTCCGTGGAGATGTTGCCTGTACAACGGCAAAGAGAATGACTGGGGAAGGCGGAGCCTAGGAGGGATCATGTGACCAGCTTTGCTGGGCTCTTTGCCATTTCCTGTTGGGGAGGAGAATATCCCACAAGTAAGGATGACGCCGTGGACCGGACACACCTATGTTGGAGAAAGCAACATTTACATCAGATTCAAAAAAAGTCCATCCCAAACACAGTTGGGAATAGTGTCTTTTAAAAGTCTCTCAACATAACAATTTCTCCAATGTTTGTCAATTACAAATGATAAAAGTATTTCTCACACATAGTTAACTCTCATACTTTCTATTTCAAAACTCTTCCCAAGTCCCGCCCTCATAGCCTTAACAGAACTCTACCTATCCTACCCCAACTCCCTCTCCCACCCCACCACCCCGAAACCTTTATTTATAACCAACAAATGGTACAGTGGTAGAACACAAATCAATAATACACCACGCAGGGTGCGGAAAGATACTATACAATTGATAGGTCACAATGATATAACAACGTGCAAAAACACAATTTTATCAAATATGGTAGCATACAGTGCTCATGTTTGTTTTGAAGTCTAGAAAAGCTTTATATGAGTTAGAGAATGTTGTAATATATGGATTCATTTGTACCACAATGTTGGGGTTTTATTTTTTGTATTCTAATCTAGCCTAAAATACAGACACACAAACCAAACAAGCAAACAAGTTCAAACCCAAAAAAATATATAAAAAAAAATAGATAGCCCCCCCCCCCAAAAGATGCTGGGAGTCACATCACAATGTACAGTGCCCCAAACTATATTAGCAATAGAGTTACTAGCGGCGTGGGATAATATATTAAGTCATTAGCCAATACTAAAAATGTTACACTAATTTTGTCATAGATCTTCGGCCTTAAATCAAGTTGCTTCCATGGAGCTGGGGGGAGGCATTAAGCGTCAATACAAACAAGACACAGCCAAGCAGTTTTTATAATGCTTTGCATTGTAATCTAAATAGCCGATGTGTTCAGCATTAACAGTATCTTGGCTAAGGTGGGAGAAGCAAGGAGGTTCAGATTGACAGCCTCAAGCCAGTAACTGCACAGAATAAAATTATGAAATTATAAAATTATAAATAGGACAGGAAAAGCAAAGCTAAAAAATAAAAGTTTTCCCTTTGTTCACTCCCTAAAAGCAAGAGGTATTACAAGATGAGATATACGTGAAGATCCGGAGTGTTATGTACGTGTGAGCCTTCCTAGATATACCAACCGTGTCCACATCCACAAGCATACCAAGCAGATACACACAGATTAAACAGTCTTATTGATGGTACTATTATGAGGCTTAACATGGTTAGCAGTACGACCAAGCGGTTCCTCCAACAGCGCTTACAGAAGATTTCCTAAAGGAGGATAGCAGATTGGGCTGCCAAGTAGCATTGCATACAGCTGATCTACACAGTATTATGACGTCTTCTATGTTGTTAGCATGAAACTAGGGTTATTAGGCTGGTTAACATAATGACAGATGTATTTAAAACGAGTAGATTTTGTGGCAGGTATGAGAGATACCTTGGGGCTCAGATTGATATTTAATTTTCAGTTCGCAAGAACAAGGGTTTTTGCTATTTAAAATATGTACATAGGGAGGTGCGATATCCTGAGTGTGGGAACATAGCTACTTGTTATATAGTTGCACAATAGTGAAAAGCTGCTCAAAGTTAAGGGTACTGATATTCGTAGTGTTCTCTTAGAAGTAATTGCAGGATGAATAGTGTGCTTATACAATCAAGAGTGCTGCTTATGCAACGTACTTTAAAATTCTAATCTACCCAGGATACCACCCAGATAGTTTCAAAATAATGACAATATTAACGCAGTTAAAACTAAATAGAACAGTAACACCCATACACATAACTTAGCCAGGCTAAGAAAAACAAAAATAAATCAGGAAACATAGAAGCTGCTAGCCCACAAGTTAACATATTTGATGGAGTTCAAGCATATGTCGGTGTTCAAATATACTACATTGGTATAACATGGGAGTTAGCTCTTAAGGTTGTCCTGGTACACAGTCGGCTGGGTCATAGGCAAAAAACAGATTACCCGACTCCAGCCCAGGATACGACCCGAGGTCTCTGTCCCAGACGATAGCAGTTTTTTTGCGGGGGGAAGGGGGGCTGCTTCACAGTGAAAGTCACGGACATGAGCATACCAAGAGGGCAATTGCCCCATTCCGAGAGTTGCTCCGAGGCTTGCAGGGCAGTAGTGTCCCGTGACAGATCAGAGGGGCAACAAACAAGCAGCCAGTTTGCTCTATGTGCGAGACAGTGCGGGAGAGATAGTCCACCCGACAGCTGCAAGCGCTGGTGGGAAAACTTTGCCGCGTCTCTTGGAAATGCAGGGGTTCCAAGTGGTGTGTCGGGAAGGGCCCACCGCGGGCCAAGACTTACGAGCCGCCATGCATCCGAGGAACCGCCATCGGTTTCAGGGTCAAAGTTCATAGCAATTGCAGTGGATAAATCCTACCACGGTTGAGGTACTGGTAACGATTCCCTGCCCTGTCTCTCAGTGCCCAAAGTTGGATCCACCATTTGAGTGCCTAATATGCAGGCTTCACAGAGCCTCTCCGGTCCCATAGCATCCCTAGCAGGTAAGTGCGATGAGTGTAGGGCCTGTTCCGTGTTGCGAGACAGAGGTCCCACAGCCAAGTCTGAGATAAGGATTGCTGGGTCGTTAGCTGCAGCTGATCTTTGTAGATTTGTGGCGGGTAAATGTTGTGGGTCTCGCACTGGGAAGCGAAATCGCTCATTTACAGAGTCACAGTCCTTAAGGCGGGCCCCTCCGGTTGATTTAAACACTTCTTGTAAGGTTGTAAAGCTGAGGAGTAAGTGATCCAACATGGGCAGGAAAGTTTCAAGTAGCTGTGCAGTAATCTAGTTGTCCGTCTCCATCGGGAAAGAGATCTGCAAATATGATTCCGTGAGGATTATTATATACAGTGTGGCACTTAAAGACACGCCACTGTGCCAAACGGCTTTTTACCTTTAATATGACTTCCGTGGGAGAGAAGATTGTATTTTCTCTATCCGCCTTGCTTCTCGGACGCGTAGCTGTCAAGAGATATGCAGATGGCACTAGGTTCAGACTGCTTAAGGGTTTTCTTTCTCAAGGTACCTCAGAGCTTCAGAGGAGTGCAGCCATCTTGGAACGCCACCCACCCGAAGTCTCATTGGTAGTATTTTTTATTTTATTAGATTAGTTATGTTAGGTTAATTTAACGTTTAATGTTAGGTTTATTTTTATCTCACAGGTTTTTATTTATTTAAAAATAGTTATATTGTAATTTTAATTTAAAGTTAGGGGGGTGTTAGGTTTAGGGGATAATAGTTTAATTTAGTGTTTTGTGATGTGGGGGTCCGGCGGTTTAGGGGTTAATAGGTTTATTTAGTGGAGATGTGGGAGGCCGGAGGTTTAGGGGTTAATAACTTTATTTAGTGGCGGCGATGTCGGGGAGCGGTGGTTTAGGGGTTACTATATTTAAATAGTGTTGGCGATGTGGGTGGGCGGCAGATTAGGAGTTAATAGGTTTATTTAATACTCGCAATGTGGGTGGATGGCAGATTAGGGGTTAATAAGTTTAATATAGTGTTGGTGATGTTGGGAAACGGCGGGTTAGGGGTTAATAGCTTTATTATAGTGTTGGCGATGTCAGGGGCGGCAGATTAGGGGTTAATAAGTTTAATATAGTGTTTGCGATGAGGGAGGGTGGCGGTTTAGGGGTTAATAGGTAGTTTATGGCTGTAAGTGTACTTTGTAACACTTTAGTTATGAGTTTTGTGAAACATTTTTGTTACACAAAAGCCATAACTACTGCTCTCAGATGGCGGTATGGATTGTGTCGGTATAGGCTGTAACGCAAGCATTTTAGCCTCACCACACTACATGTAATACCGGCGCTATGAAAATTCCACGCAAAAAACTTCATTTTTTTTAATTGCGGGATTGACGTTGCGTTACAGGCTAAAATGCTTGCGGTATAACTATACCCACACGACTCGTAATATGTGTTCCTGGCCATTACTCTGAAATTGCCATTTTTTTCAGCGATAAAAGCTGCAACGCAAAACTCGTAATCCAGGTGTATATGACATATAGAGACTTTTCACAATTAATAGTAATTATTGTATTTTTATCTAATCCGACTAACAACACATGTCCCTCCCGCTGGTGCGTTCTCAGCTGCGCCCCGCAGAGAGACCATCTTTTCACATGTGACCTCTTATCCTCCTGCAGAGGTGTCAGAAGTTATTAAATGACAATGACAAAAGGAAGCATTTTTATAATATTAAAATGACAGTAACATATATGACAGTTTAGGGCCAGTGGTGTGTGACAATGACAGATGTTGCAAATGAAATTAAATAAAATTGGACACAGAGCAAGATGTAGAAAATATGTGAATATATAAATACATGCAGTGCTCGCTGTAGTGTAACGCTATATAGATTTCATCTTACATTAACTGCCTCTCAGATATAAGAACGGTGACATTTCAAGACGTCATAAAAAAAAAGCGCAGGTTCCCCCTTGAGGACATTTGTGCCATCTATATACTCACTATAAATAGCACAAAGCTCAGATCCTTCCTGCAAATTTATTTCCCCTCAATCTCTCTCTAAATATTTGTTGTCATTAATTTTT
>NC_069502.1:45730841-45743341 GCF_027579735.1 Bombina bombina
ATGGAAAGAGTCCACAGCTGCATTCATTACTTTTGGGAAAACAATACCCAAGCTATAGAGGACACTGAATGCCAAGACGGGAGGGTACAATAGGCGGCCCATACTGAAGGCACCAAGCCTGAACCTCTACCCAATAAAAAACCCTGCTTTGCCTGAAGCCGAGAATTTTTTTAATAGGAAAAGCTCCAATGACACTAACCAGCAGTTAGTCCAGAAACCAAACTAGAGACCGCAAACGGACTCGAATGAACCAACAGTCCTCCAGGAGACACCGTCGCCCAACAAACAGTCCTCCACCACTCATCTCCACAAATGAAGGAGACACCAGCCGAAACCCCTAAGGGATCAAGGCAAAGGAGAACCGAGGAAACCAAATGGTCCCCTAATACAAAAAAAGAACACCTCCATGAGTGAGCCCAGCTCATAGAGACCCAAAGGGGCTCAACAGGAAAAGGAGGCCACGCCTATACAAGCGAAACCCGGGATAAGACCGGGCACAGAGACAGAACAGACGTCTCTCCAACATCCTGCAAGCACGGATTGCAACTGAAGAGGCAAAGTCCTCCCAGTGTCAAGAATACCAAGGCATTCAACCTTGAAAAAGTGCGTAATACATCCAGGCAAAAAACCTTAAGTTTGAGAACACAGAGTCCATAACAGGATGACACAGAGGATACTTGCGAGGAAGAAGAAGCAGTCAAGTAAGAAACAGACCGAAAAAGCAACCCCCAGACAGAGAGCACACTCCAGGCAAACTAAGTCGCTGGATCTACACACAGGTCCCTAAAAAACATCAATCGAGGTCCCACGAGAAAGAGAGTATACCCTCAGAACCTGAAGGAAGAGTAAACTCTCTGCTGAAATCAATGGAGCCAGTTGAAAGGAAAATATATACCCTAGCAGGCTAAGCTAACAGGATAGACTCAACAAAGCTCACACATCCAGAGGAGACTGCAACCGAACGCAGCTCCATAGCCCGCTCGGCCATCCTGACCTGCAGACCCACAGCCAGCTGGACCAACCCAGCCTCAGGGATCCAAAACAAGGGAACAAAAGAATCCCGAAACAGATGCAGGAACGAGCGTAAGGATAGCACAGCCATACCCACAGAGTACCAGTACAACCCGACTCTGAAAACAGACAACAAGGCCATAGACCTAAGGATCTATCAAAATAAAAGCCCAACAAGTCTGCATGGAGCCAGCAAGACCCCAGGGGAAACCAATCCCACCTTTCCGCCTCCCATCCAGGAGAAGCCCCAAGCAAGGACTCCATCTCCATAGGGAGGAGAATATCCCCTAAGGGACTATGCTAGAAAGGCAAAAACTGCCCTCAAGGCCCGAAGCCACCAGCTAATAGAAAGAGAAATTCCCAACACAGAAGTCCTAGAAAGGACCCCCTGACAAATAGCTTGCCAAGCAGAGGCACAGCCAAACCATTCGCCTGCCAAGCAGGGAATCCACGGGAAAACTAGCAAACTGACCAGGGGACAGCAACCCTAAGGTGCACCAGAAATTGGACATCCAGCGCCTCTTGAGGCTCAAGCCACACAGCTAACCACCAGAGGACAGGGGCCACTCTGTGGCAAAGAGTAAAAAATACTCTGAAAACCTGGCCAACCATGACCAGGTTAGGTAGATGGAGCAAGGACATAGCCCAAGTTCGCACTACCGTGGAACATCCTGACCAGCCCTGAGATCCAAGATTCCAAAACCACCCAATGTTGGGTAAGGAAAAAGGCCAAGCGAATCTTCAGCAACCGGAAGTCTCAGGGAGAAAAAACAGGTCCAGGCACCTAATAGTTCAGGCAAAACTTACCCTAGAACTAAACACCCCAACCGGCCAAAAAGCCAGAGACAAGGGCATATATGCATATCCATAGAATCCAGATAGCGAGAAGAACTCGAAAGATCCGACCAAAGGAAGGAACCACCCCTAGCTAAAGTCCTAGAAAGGACCCCCTGACAAATAGCTTGCCAAGCAGAGGCACAGCCAAACCATTCGCCTGCCAAGCAGGGAATCCACGGGAAAACTAGCAAACTGACCAGGGGACAGCAACCCTAAGGTGCACCAGAAATTGGACATCTAGAGCCTCTTGAGGCTCAAGCCACACAGCTAACCACCAGAGGACAGGGGCCACTCTGTGGCAAAGAGTAAAAAATACTCTGAAAACCTGGCCAACCATGACCAGGTTAGGTAGATGGAGCAAGGACATAGCCCAAGTTCCCACTAACGTGGAACATCCTGACCAGCCCTGAGATCCAAGATTCCAAAACCACCCAATGTTGGGTAAGGAAAAAGGCCAAGCGAATCTTCAGCAACCGGAAGTCTCAGGGAGAAAAAACAGGTCCGGGCACCTAATAGTTCAGGCAAAACTTACCTTAGAACTAAACACCCCAACCGGCCAAAAAGCCAGACACAAGGGCATGGATGCATATCCATAGAATCCAGATAGCGAGAAGAACTTAAAAGCTCCAACCAAAGGAAGGAACCACCCCTAGCTAAAGTCCAACGCTCCAAGGAGCAAGGCTAGAAGTCGTATGAAGATACTTCTCAGAGCCTCAGGACAACCAAGGGATACCTCGAGGTCAAAAAATCCGACTAGCAGGACTAGTCTCCCTAACACCTCTGCACAAGCAGAGGACACAAGGAAGAGAAGGCACTAAGCCTACCCAGCTCCAGAAAACCCAGAGCTAAACCAAAGTCCCCGTAGGGAACAACCATCACCCGGGAACACAGATCCCTAAAAGGAGATCCACTCACCCGGAGGCAATGGAAGAAGACCCAAAGGCCTCTTAAAACTCAGTCAAGAGTAAGAGCTGCATCTATAAACACTAGAAAACAGCTTACACGGACACCTGCAAGGTGTCAAGAGCTGCTACAGGTTTCAAACTGCAAACCTTCCGCATGCTAGATAGCTATCCTGTACAAGCTGTTGGATCAAGCCTAAAAGGACAATCCAGAGGCCTAAAAAATTAAGGCCAAACCGCTCCATAGCGGCAAGGGGCATTAAGCCCTCCCACCCTCCACCACATGGGGGAGGAAACTCCAAGGTCAGATAGAGTGACACAGCGGAAAAACTCCCCTGCCCGGTCATCTATGACTGAAGACTAAAAGGACTGAAACACTCCTTTCCACCTCATGGACCCATAGGTCCTCTCGAAAGCTTAGTTGAACATGAAAAACAATGATAACCTGAGCTCTCGGTGCTTCTACCGAACCAGCCGAGCAGAAAAGCACCACGTGTCTGAACAGCCGCATAACCAAACAAACCCGACAGGACCAGTCTGCCCGTAGCTGGTAATGATAGGGTCATTCAATAACTGAAAAACATGTCTGAGCAACATGCGAAGGCGCGCAATCCTGTAACGGAGGGCACAACACTCAGGGACAGATACCTCCAAGGGGAACTGTAGAGGCCCTCCCCAAGGCGGAAGGCCCGGGACAATAGGGCACGAGCACATTCTCGAATAAATGTCCGGACTTTGCAGACGAACAATCGCCAACATGATGTGGAAGTGAAAACGTGCTGCAACCTCCGGAGGAAACACGCCACCCCGCATGGAGGAACCATAAACTGGATTACCTGCATGTGCAGAAGTATGATTTAGAAGGGAACTCGCCTCTCGGAGGACAGGACCCCCAGAGGCGGATGTCTCAACAGTCCCTTGATTCCCCGAGTCCTGAAATGGCATGTGGAACACAACTGGTTGACAGGCGTCAATGAGGCCCCTCTGGATTCATCACGGGACACAGAATCTGAAATCAAAATAGTCTCAGTATCAGAATCCTCTGTAACTTAATCTGAAATTAACACAGTCTCAGCAGCAAAATCCTCCATAACTGGATAGAGGATATTTAAATATGGACTAAAGAAGTGAAAACTAAAACGGCTGGGGCACTCACCACCTCCTATGACCAGACCCCTGCGGACTAGAAAACTTTCTTCGCCACGCGGTCTGGAAAGGGGAAATGGAACAACGGAATGTAGCCACGAACACAAGGTGAACAGTACAGTCAAAACAAGCGCGCCCAACCAAAAGGCCGCGTCACTTCCCAAAACATCAATGTTCTACCCAAGAGCCCAGAAAACATTGCACATAAGCAGGTTGAATCACATAACAAACATGATTATAAACCCCCCTGTTCAATAACCCCCCTCAGGAGATATTAACCCTCGATTCCAAGATACTAAAAGAGACTCACTGAGACCCTTATGTATAGTTAGACCCGCAAGGTGGTAGCCTCTCGGGAAACATTCACATTACAATACATTGCAAATAAAGTAAAATGAAACGATCTTACCGGAATCTACGCTATGGAACAGGAACACAGCCCTTCAAGTGTGACGGATAGTAGCATCACCTCCGCCATGGACTTAAGAGAAGAAAGCAGGCAGCAAAGCGAAGTTCGACAACGCTGATTGCTTGAGGAGCTGTTAATATGAGTCGAGATGGTTTCGCAGAAAGAAACTCCCTGCATCTCCGGACTCTAACTTTCATCCAAGCCCTCACTGAGAGACTGACAGGACTACTTAAAGCCCCTGTCCCATTTCAAAGAGTACTACCCTCCATACGAGACAAAAAACTTAAATAAAAAATTCTGACACTTCTCTGCAATCCTCCTGGGACAAAAGGCAAAGAATGACTGGGGGATGAGGGGAGTGGGAGGAGTATTTAAGCCTTTGGCTAGGGTGTCTTTGCCTCCTCCTGGTGGCCAGGTTCTTATTTCCCAAAAGTAATGAATGCAGCTGTGGACTCTTTCCATTTAAGAAGAAAATACACATATATACACATGCTCCCCCACATATATGCATGCAAACACACACTCACATGCGCAAACACACATATACTGTACATACATACATACATGCTCAAACACATATATGCATGCAAACATACACCCACATGTGGAAAACACACATATACATACCCACATACATACAGGCTCACCCACATATATGCATGCAAACACACTAACAAATGCAAACACACATATACATACATACATGCTCACCCACACATATGCATGCAAACACACACCCACATGCGCAAACACACATATATACATACATACATTCTCACTCACATATAGGTATGCAAACACACACATGCGCAAAACACATATACATACCCACATACATACAGGCTCACCCACATATATGTATGCAAACATAAACTCATATGAGCAAACACACATATACATACCTACATACATACACTCACCCACTATATGCATGCAAACACACACTCACAAGCGCAAATGCACATATACATACATACATGCTCACCCACATATATTCATGCACAAACACACATATACATACTTACATGCTCATCCACATATATACATGCAAAAAAAACACACGTATACATACTTACATGCTCACCCACATATATACATGCACAAACACACATATACATACTTACATGTCACCCACATATATACATGCACAAACACACATATACATACTTACATGCTCACCCACATATATACATGCACAAACACACATATACATACTTACATGCTCACCCACATATATACATGCACAAATACACATATACATACTTACATGCTCACCCACATATATACATGCACAAACACACATATACATACTTACATGCTCACCCACATATATTCATGCACAAACACACATATACATACTTACATACTCACCCACATATATACATGCACAAACACACATATACATACATACTTACCCACATATATACATGCACAAACACACATATACATACTTAGATGCTCACCCACATATATGCATGCAAACACACACCCACATGTGCAAACACACATATACATACATGCTCACCCACATATGTGCATGCAAACACAAACTCACATGCACAAACACACAAATACATACATACATGCTCACCCACATATATGCATGCAAACAAACACTCGCATGCACAAACACATATATACATATTTACATACATACATGCTCACCTACATATATGTATGCAAACACACATATACATACTTACATACATACATTCAAACACACACATATATACAAATACATTATAAAAACTCACCCATATAGATATTTGTAAACACATATACCTGTACATACACACACAAAAATATACCTTTACATGCAATCACCCATACATACAAACACACAGGCACATACAGACACCCATATACATATCTCTATCTATATATCTATCTATCTATATACACACACACACAAATATACACATGCATGTGAACATACGCATACAGATATACATTTATACACATTCACCCATATACATACATGTATACAAACATACACAAATGTACATGCAAACACACATACTAATACATATAAATACATACATACATACATGCTCACCCACATATATGCATGCAAACAAACACTCGCATGCACAAACACATACATACATATTTACATACATACATGCTCACCTACATATATGTATGCAAACACACATATACATACTTACATACATACATTCAAACACACACATATATACAAATACATTATAAAAACTCACCCATATAGATATTTGTAAACACATATACCTGTACATACACACACAAAAATATACCTTTACATGCAATCACCCATACATACAAACACACAGGCACATACAGACACCCATATACATATCTCTATCTATCTATCTATATATACACACACACACACAAATATACACATGCATGTGAACATACGCATACAGATATACATTTATACACATTCACCCATATACATACATGTATACAAACATACACAAATGTACACATCCATGCAAACACACATACTAATACATATAAATACACACATATATTTAAACACCTACACATATGTGTAAATGTCAATTAAGATGTTATGTAATTATGTTTAATAAAAAGAAACATAAAAACTGAATTTGATTTAAAGCATCAGTTTTTTTAAATTATGTGTAGAAAACCCTTTATCCAAATTGCTTGTGACCGGAAAAGGTTTGAATTTCGGAATAGTTTGGATTTTGGAATATTTGCGTCTTTAAAATGGAACAGTTGGGTGAGGGGATGGAACCAAATGTAAAAAAAAAATATCTTACGTCATTTAGGCAATATTTACATGTCATAATACAGCTTATATATGTAACCAAAGGTAGTTTTATATAGTTTGATAATACTTTAGTAACTTAGAGGCAGGGAAAATAGTCATTTTTAATTATTATTATTTTTTTTTTAAATATTAGTGAAAAAGTTTGGATTTTAGAATAGGTTTGGATTTTGGAATTCTGGATTTGGGAATATGTACCGGTATAATCTTATAATCTTAAACCAATCATACCAATCTTTTTCAAGACAAATCTACATGAGTGTCCAGAATCGCAACAGGTGGCAAAGGGTGCAGTTCGTATGTGCTGGCACCTTGATCTTTGCAGTTACCAAAATCCCAGAATGATGGCTCTAATTGAAAAGCCGCCACGTGCTGATGGTAATCAGCCCTGTTTGCTCTCATGCCATAATCTCTGTAACCTGAGACATGTAATTGTCACTGACACCATGCCACAAAGCTGTCTCTATTCTTTTCTCTCTCTCTCGAGGAAAAACAAGCACACAGCTTGATCTTTATTCTAAGCCCCTTTCTAAAACAGACGGATGATGTCAGCGTTAATGAAGCACAGGGTGAAGGTCATTAATGATATCACCCAGCTTAAAAGGCCCTGATAAAAGCTTTTCCATCCTCCCTCTTCTTTGTGTATTATCCCATGGGTGCAGTTATTGATGCTCAGACCGGTTGTCATAGCAACATGGTGCACATCGGCCTAGTGATAAGGCCTCTGCTACTGTTACGCATGGCTGCCAGGCCTACTGCACGTCAGGAGAGGGATATTAATCTGGATAATACAATAACCTCCTTGAGAGAGAATTATATTCAGTCCAGCCCTGTTTGTTTTGTCTTTGTAAAACCAAAAAGTTGCAGTTACATGGTGTATATCAATGTATTTGTGACAACGTGCCCAACTCCCTCATAAATTATAGTGTCACACCAAGTCACCTTATGCCACACTTCTTCAATTCCAGTCCTCAGGACCTGTTAATAGGTCATTCAGCAAGTCTGAACTACAGAAGAGGTGATACAATTTTGTTTTTTTAGGAGTGTGTAAGAGAAGGCAATTTACAACATATTCCATTTATTTATATATTTTTAGTAAAACACATTTTCCTACACTGATTTAATCTTTTTGTTTTTATGCTTGTGGGCGTGTCAATTTCTACTAATTGATCAGTGTGAATTATACTCATTGGCCAATGAGCAATCATTAAGGTTTACAAAACACATGCACTTCCTGTTGGCTTCAAAATAAAAACAGCTTTAATTGAACATTTTATCATGCAACCATAAAGCTGACATTTAAATAGTGCTCTTTCATATGTAAGCTAAAGATATTACTGTCTCTTTAAGTAACCTATTCTCGTTCAAAGTAAATCAGAAAATCTGTGCTGCTGGTGGGTCCTAACAACTGGATGTAAGTGACATGAAAGGCAAAATTACATTTTTATGATTAAGAAAAAGCAATTGTAAAAAAACTGCTTAAGATTGTAATTCCCCTAACTGCCACCTCCCAGTCATTCGACCGAAGACAAGCAAGAGAAAGGAGGAACTATAGGGTGCAGTGGTGACTGTAGTTTAAAAATTAAAAAACACCTGCCTTAAAATGACAGGGCAGGCCGTGGACTGGATACACCACAAGAGAAATAAATTTATCAGGTAAGCATAAATTTTGTTTTCTCTTGTAAGGTGTATCCAGTCCACGGATTCATCAATTACTTGTGGGATACCAATACCAAAGCTACAGGACACGGATGAAGGGAGGGACAAGGCAGGCGCTTAAACGGAAGGCACCACTGCCTGTAAGACCTTTCTCCCAAAAATAGCCTCCGAAGAAGCAAAAGTATCAAATTTGTAGAATTTAGAAAAAGTATGAAGCGAAGACCAAGTCGCCGCCTTACAAATCTGTTCAACAGAAGCCTCATTTTTAAAGGCCCATGTGGAAGCCACCGCTCTAATGGAATGAGCTGTAATTCTTACAGGAGGCTGCTGGCCAGCAGTCTCATAAGCTAAGCGGATTATACTTTTTAACCAAAAAGAAAGAGAAGTTGCTGAAGCCTTTTGGCCTTTCCTCTGTCCAGAGTAGACAACAAACAATGCAGATGTTTGACGAAAATCTTTAGTAGCTTGTAAATAAAACTTTAAAGCACGAACCACGTCAAGATTGTGTAATAGACGTTCCTTCTTTGAAGAAGGATTAGGACACGGTGACGGAACAACAATCTTTTGATTGATATTCTTATTGGATACCACCTTAGGAAGAAACCCAGGTTTGGTACGCAAAACTACCTTATCTGCATGGAAGATCAGATAAGGGGAATCACACTGCAAGGCAGGTAACTCTGAAACTCTTCGAGCCGAAGAGATAGCTACCAAGAACAGAACTTTCCAAGATAAAAGCTTGATATCTATGGAATGCAGAGGTTCAAACGGAACCCCTTGAAGAACTTTAAGAACTAAATTTAAACTCCATGGCGGAGCAACAGGTTTAAACACAGGCTTGATTCTAACTAAAGCCTGACAAAACGCCTGAACGTCTGGAACATCCGCCAGACGCTTGTGCAAAAGAATAGACAGAGCAGAAATCTGTCCCTTTAAGCAACTAGCTGACAATCCCTTCTCCAATCCTTCTTGGAGAAAAGACAATATCCTGGGAATCCTGACTTTACTCCATGAGTAACCCTTGGATTCACACCAATGAAGATATTTACACCATATTTTATGATAGATTTTCCTGGTAACAGGCTTTCGAGTCTGAATTAAGGTATCAATGACCGACTCGGAAAAACCACGTTTTGACAAAATCAAGCGTTCAATCTCCAAGCAGTCAGACGCAGAGAAATTAGATTTGGATGTTTGAAGGGACCTTGAAGTAGAAGGTCCTGCCTCAGCGGCAGAGTCCAAGGTGGAAAGAATGACATGTCCACCTGATCTGCGTACCAAGTCCTGCGTGGCCACGCAGGAGCTATCAAAATCACCGAAGCTCTCTCCTGCTTGATCTTGGCAATCAGACGAGGGAGCAGAGGAAACGGTGGAAACACATAAGCCAGGTTGAAAGACCAAGGCGCTGCTAGAGCATCTATCAGCGCTGCCTTGGGATCCCTGGACCTGAACCCATAACAAGGAAGCTTGGCGTTCTGACGGGACGCCATGAGATCCAGTTCTAGTTTGCCCCAAAGTTGAATCAACTGTGCAAACACCTCCGGATGGAGTTCCCACTCCCCCGGATAAAAAGTCTGTCGACTTAGAAAATCCGCCTCCCAGTTCTCTACTCCTGGGATATGGATAGCTGATAGATGGCAAGAGTGAACCTCTGCCCATAAAATTATTTTTGAAACCTCCAACATTGCTAGGGAACTCCTTGTTCCCCCTTGATGGTTGATGTAAGCTACAGTCGTGATGTTGTCCGACTGAAATCTGATGAACCTGACCGCAGCTAGCTGAGGCCAAGCCTGAAGAGCATTGAATATCGCTCTTAGTTCCAGAATGTTTATCGGAAGGAGTGTCTCCTCCTGAGTCCACAAGCCCTGAGCCTTCAGGGAGTTCCAGACTGCACCCCAGCCCAGAAGGCTGGCATCTGTCGTTACTATTGTCCAATCCGGCCTGCGGAAGGTCATACCCTTGGACAGATAGACCCGAGATAACCACCAGAGAAGAGAATCCCTGGTCTCTTGATCCAGATTTAGTAGAGGGGACAAATCTGTGTAATCCCCATTCCACTGACTGAGCATGCAGATTTTCAGCGGTCTGAGATGTAGGCGGGCAAACGGCACTATGTCCGCTACCATTTAGCCAATTACTTCCATACACTGAGCCACTGAAGGGCGAGAAGTAGAATAAAGAACACGGCAGGAATTTGGAAGTTTTGACAACCTGGCCTCTGTCAGGTAAATCTTCATTTCTACAGAATCTATCAGAGTTCCTAGGAAGGAAACTCTTGTGAGAGGGGATAGAGAACTTTTTTCTTCGTTCACTTTCCACCCATGCGACCTCAGAAATGCCAGAACAATGTCCGTGTGAGACCTGGCAACTTGAAAAGTCGACGCCTGTATCAGAATGTCGTCTGAGTAAGGGGCTACTGCTATAGCCCGCGGCCTTAGGACCGCTAGAAGGGACCCTAGAACCTTTGTAAAGATTCTTGTTGCCGTGGCCAACCCGAAGGGAAGAGCCACAAACTGGTAGTGCCTGTATTGACCCTCCTGGATCATAGGAAGGATGGTTCGAATAGTCTCCATCTTGAAGGATGGGACTCTGAGAAATTTGTTTAAGATCTTGAGATCTAAGATTGGTCTGAATGTTCCCTCTTTCTTGGGAACAACAAACAGATTTGAATAAAAGCCCTGTCTCTGTTCCTCCTGCGGAACTGGCTGGATCACTCCCATAACTAGGAGGTCTTGAACACAATGTAAGAATGCTTCTCTCTTTATCTGGTTTGCAGATAAAAGTGAGAGATGAAATCTCCCTTTTGGGGGAGAGGTTTTGAATTCCAGAAGACAACCCTTGGACACAATTTCCAATGCCCAGGGATCCTGGACATCTCTTGCCCAAGCCTGGGCAAAGAGAGAGAGTCTGCCCCCTACTAGATCCGTTTCCGGATTGGGGGCTGCTCCTTCATGCTGTCTTAGAGGCAGCAGCAGGCTTCTTGGCCTGTTTCCCCTTGTTCCAAGCCTGGTTAGGTCTCCAGACCGGCTTAGACTGGGCAAAAGTTCCCTCTTGTTTTGTGTTAGAGGAAGTTGAAGCTGCGCCACTCTTGAAGTTTCGAAAGGGCCGAAAACTAGACTGTTTGGTCCTTAATTTGTTGGACCTGTCTTGAGGAAGAGCGTGACCTTTTCCCCCAGTGATGTCAGAAATGATCTCCTTCAGTCCAGGCCCGAATAGGATCTGTCCTTTGAAGGGAATGTTGAGAAGTTTAGACTTTGAAGTCACGTCAGCTGACCAGGATTTAAGCCATAGCGCCCTACGTGCTTGAATAGCAAAACCTGAATTTTTAGCCGTTAGCTTGGTTAAATGAACAACGGCGTCAGAAACAAATGAATTGGCTACCTTAAGGGCCCTAAGCTTGTCAATAATATCTTCCAACGGGGTTTCAACCTGTAGAGCCTCCTCTGGGGACTCAAACCAGAAAGCCGCGGCAGCAGTGACTGGGGCAATGCATGCAAGAGGCTGGAGAATAAAACCTTGTTGAATAAAAATTTTCTTAAGGTAACCCTCTAATTTTTTATCCATTGGATCTAGAAAAGCACAACTGTCATCGACAGGGATAGTGGTACGCTTAGCTAGAGTAGAAACTGCTCCCTCCACCTTAGGGACCGTCTGCCATAAGTCCCGTGTAGCGGCGTCTATAGGAAACATCTTTTAAAAACAGGAGGGGGGAGAGAATGGTACACCTGGTCTATCCCATTCCTTAGTAATAATTTCAGAA